>NW_025422857.1:0-92713 GCF_020497125.1 Mauremys mutica
AAAGGCTGAAAGCCACTGCTCTAAAGGGTGCTGTGTATGTATTGGGGGAACCCTGCAGCCACCTCTGAGCACAGGAAGGATCTATTCCTTATCTTCAGTGTACTGCATCTCCTACAATTCTCTTGAAGTCCATTTTATTACAAAAGGATGTTTTCCACTGGTGCTCAATTCTTAGTGTAAAATCTAGTGGCGAATCAATTTGTCATGCTTCTGTTGAATGTACATGCTCTTCCTGAGAGCTGCAAAGGACTGGGTTTCCTTGTTTTAGACATCAGGCAAACATGTAGACTGTCCTGTGGGGATTAGACCTAATCAGAGTGTTTTCTGTGCAGTCTTGGGGGGAGAGTTTCTGAAGTATATGGACGCCTTCAAACCCTTCCTGGGCATTGGACTGAAGAACTATGCAGAGTACCAGGTAGGACCTGAATCTGGGAGCCCCACGTTCAGAACTTTTTTGCATCTGTTGGTAGTTAGGGATTTACAGAGTTCTTCAGGATTGCATCCCCTGAGGCCCTTTGGCTTCTGGTGAGGAAGCCAGTATGTGAGCACTGTAGGAACTCAGTAATTACTGGCTGCACTTGTAAATGAATTTATAGACTCTCCTCTATTTAAAATTGTCCACAGCTGGCAGTCATCAGCTTGACACCTGAGGTTCTGCATTGACTGCATATTCAGTGGCATTGATCAGGAGAGAAGTTGCTACTAGGAATGAATTTCCAATAGACCATGCATGCCATGGCATTTACTCTGGTGCTGACCCTTAGAACACCTGGCTGCTGAACTTTTTCAGCATGTCTCTAAAACAAGTATCTGTCACTCGTGGGCATCTGGAACTCTCGCCCCCAATTGGGTAAACTTATTCAGATCTCTTCTTTATGACTTAGAGCGGCGTTAACTGTTGAAATACTGACTTTTATGGGCAATTGCAGACGAGGGTCACTATTAAGTGATGATTTTAGTTCCTGCCTGTTGCAATCCCATAATTTAGTGTTTTAATAGGCTAGCGCAGTAAGCACAGGCAGTGTGGGGAAAAACAACTTATACTGGGTTGGTGCATACTTACTGTTCTCTTCGTAGGTTTGTCTGGCTGCAGTAGGCCTAGTTGGAGACTTATGCAGAGCCCTGCAGTCCAACATCTTGCCTTTCTGCGACGAGGTTATGCAGCTGCTCTTGGAGAACTTGGGGGTAAGTGCTTACCTACTTTTAGCCAGTTAAGCAAACTAGCTATTAGTGGCGATAAAGGAAAGTGAGAGGCAGAGACTGTATTGGGAGAAGTTAGAGATGTTTGAAAAAGGTTATATCAGGAGACGTAAGCAATATATAGCTAGCTAACATGGTTTCAGAGTAGCAGCCGTGTTAGTCTGTATCCGCAAAAAGAACAGGAGGACTTGTGGCACCTTAGAGACTAACAAATTTATTTCAGCATAAGCTTTCATGGGCTTCAGCTCACTTCTTCAGATGCATAGATAACATGATAATTTGAAGAGAACTCGGGTGTCCTCTGTGGGGGGAGGGGATTTAAGCTTCCAGTCATTCATCTTCATTTCCAATATCTCTCTCTCTCTCTTTTTCTCAGAATGAGAATGTCCATAGGTCTGTGAAGCCTCAGATTCTCTCTGTGTTTGGCGATATTGCCCTGGCCATCGGAGGAGAGTTTAAAAAATATCTAGAGGTTGTATTGAATACTCTCCAGCAGGCCTCGCAAGCCCAGGTTGATAAGGTAAACCAGCAGGGCACTTGGCAGCTCCTTCTCATCCAGGGTGAAATACGTCTGTCTTAGTTGTTTGCCAACGGCCATTGTACAGGCATGTTCTTTGTTTTCCATCTAGTCTGACTATGACATGGTGGACTACCTGAATGAGCTGAGGGAGGGCTGTCTGGAAGCTTACACTGGCATCATTCAGGGACTGAAGGGAGACCAAGAAAATGTGCATCGTGAGTATTTTGTCCTGTAGCACAGAGTCTTTAGGGAAGGGGGACCTTTTTTAAAGGTATGCTGTAACTTAAGCCTGCTACATTAAACCAGTCATTTCCTTTCAGCGGATGTGATGCTGGTGCAGCCAAGAGTAGAATTTATTCTGTCTTTCATCGACCACATTGCTGGAGATGAGGATCACACAGATGGAGTAGTAGCTTGTGCTGCTGGGCTGATAGGGTAAGCGTTCCAGACTCCTTTGGCTAGAGGATAAGTGACCGCACGCTCGCCAGGTAGATTATTGTTAGTGCAGGAAACACAATATTACAAGAAGTGCTTTTTTAAAGTTATCTGCTTGAATTGGAAATGGGTCTTGAGAGACTAGAGCTTTTAAAGGGACTTATTTGAATCTTCCTTCATGTATCTGAAGTGCCAACCACAGAATCTTCAGTTTAGGATTTTTTTTAACGCATTGTTGGGCTCTAACCCAGGAACAGGCGTGAAATTGGAGGACTGTGCAGAGGGGTGGTTCCTCATCACAAGCTGTTTACCAGCCCCGGTGGGTGGCCCATTTGCTCCCTGTCAGTCATTGCCATGAAGGGGCAAATTGCATATGCCTTAAAAGGAGTTGAGGACAATGATCTTAAAGGAAGGCTCCATACAATGAAATTTTCAGCTTGTGAATTGACAGTGCAGGGCCCAGTTCAGCTGTCATTGAAGTCAATGGGAGTGTTTTCTCTTGACTTCAATGGGAGCTGGATGGAACTTTCAGGGAGGACATCCTTTGGACAGGGGACATGGATGTTTCCAGCTAATAGCCGTTTAGGAGGCTGTTTGGCTCTCACGTTGCTGACCATATGCGACATTTAAAAAGGGACATTAGCTGGGAGTCAGTCTTCTCTTGTTGCTAGCAAAAGCTGATCTAACTGGCATGTTTCTGGCTGTGGCATTCAGCAAGCATTAAAGCCCATTCTCTCTCCTTTGTTTTCCACAGGGATTTGTGTACAGCATTTGGAAAGGATGTACTGAAATTAGTAGAAGCTAGACCCATGATACATGAACTTCTAACTGAAGGAAGAAGATCCAAGACAAACAAAACAAAAACCCTTGCTACCTGGGCAACTAAAGAACTGAGAAAACTGAAGAATCAAGCTTGGTAAGGGGCCTTCTCCCTTTCCCTCAGATTGCGAAATGACCACACAGGTTAAACTTCTAAGCTCAGGCCCATTGAAGGAGACACTTCACAGAAGCCTCATGCTATAAAAAGGCTTTTTCTTGTTTAGCTTTCCGTAAACTACCCATTTAAAGCTATAAAGCCCAGATGGCCACTGCTTGTTCCTAGAGAAAAGAACTGATGCTTGACCGTAACAAATCTAGAGTAAGGTCCTCTCCACGCTGGAATCAGAACTATGCTGCCATAGCTGCTAATGAGTTCTAGTGGGTTCCAGCATGCTTTCTCTGGGTCACATGGGCATGGATTTTTCTGCGGTTTAGTGGTTGGTTGGTTGTAGCTAGTAAAATTTTGACCCCCCAGTATGAGTAAGGGCTTTTAAAAGGAACGGTAGAGTAGGGAACAGCTTTCCTGTGCACTGGTGGGATATTGTGATTCCTGAACTTGGAATTCACGGAATGATGGCCCCTTCTGGTTTTGCGAAGATGCTTTTTCCTTGGCCTCTTGTAAGTGGCCTCACGTTGGCTCCAAAGAGGGGCTTTTTTTTAATTTCTACAACTGTCCCTCTCTGATTGCAGATCTGTTACCATTGGGATGACACCCAAGACCCCCACTGGAAATCTCCACTCTTTTGAAAAAACCCGGAAGTGAGGAGTGTGCACGGATGCTGAATGTTTGGGAATGAGAGGATGAGTGAGTGAGGCTTGAAACACACCACATTGAAAATCCCGCCACAGCAACAACAGCAGCAGCGCTGTTAGTGAGCTGAGCACTGACTTGCGTAGAAAACCTGACATCGGCCGTCTTCAGGAAGAGGGAACGACTGGGTTCTATCAAAAATAAGCAGTCTCTTCTTCCGACAGAGACTAGAACTAGCTTTTCTGTCTTTTGGCCAGTGCGAAGCGGAATGATTAGTTTGGGGGAGAGGAAACTAGGTTCACCTGTGGTGCTCTTTGTTTGAGGTCTGGCTTTTGCTGCTGAAGAGAGATGGAGTCTGGGTCTCTGGCCCGCCTTCTGTAACCTTTGCCACACAATGCTGTCAGTGCATGGGATAAAAGGAGGGGTGAAGGATTTTCAGTCTAAGAGTGAGTGTGTGTGAATGAGGCGGTATCCACATTCTCAACTTCAAGTCATTGCAGTTTATCTTTTCCCAAAAAAGGGTTAGCAGTTGCATTTCATAAACTAACCGAAGTTCAGTCTACTGATGCAGCATAAGAGATGTAAAAAGAAAAGAGGAAAAAAAGGAAAGTCGCTCTTTAGGGCTTTTTATTTTAGGGAAACACTGACGAATGTTCAGAGCTCCCGTTCTGAGTGACGCTTTTCATGATCTTGTTTCATCAAAGCGCCTTTCCTTCCTTAATATTGTTCAACTGTGAATGTAGAAATGGGGGAGGGGGGGGAAACTCTTGCGTTAGAGGGATTAGAAACAAACTGTCAAACAAGATTTCAGACCTAAACAAAAAAAAACCATAAATGTAAGTGCTCAGAATTGGCAATGAGAATGCAAAGGGAAAGATCTCTCCTGACTTGTACTGTAGCAGCCCGAACACCCACTAAATTGTGCCAAAGAGTTTAAAAACAATAAAGTAAAACTTCAGGTAATATTTTGGATTGCAAAATGAGGATAAATTCAATGTTCAAACAAAATCTGATAAAATGCCATTTGGAAACTGCTTGGCCTTTTGTGCTCTTTTATTTGATCGAATTTAATGTGGTATTGGTCTCTTGCTGCACTTCAAAACAAAAAAGGAAAAAAAGAGAAATTTATATAAATATATATACTGGCTTGAGCTTACACAAGACGGCACTTGTAAAAGGTTCTATTTTTCCACTGCAGTTGAAGATTAATAAAATGGTGTCAAACATTCCCCAGTACTTTCTTTTTGTATTCTTGGTCTTTCCAATTAAAAGGGGAACCCATTAACTTTTTTTTAAGTGTACTAAAAGTCTGATGGGCAACTTTGGGACAGATTGGCTGTTTGCCGCTCCCCTTAGCATACTGCTTTTTTTAATTCTCTAACATGAAACATGTGAAGGATCAAAATATCTTCTCTTTTTAAATCAATTTTTTGTTCTTTGAGGCATAGTCCCTCAATTATTCTGGATTTTATCAGCAATAAGACATGAAAAATAGAGAAGGTGTGGGGTTTGAAACAATTTTTAATGTCATCTTTATTATGCAGTTATTGATATTACCAGCATTTCTGAATTTGCAGCTTAACTTGGGCATTTTTAAAGCTGTTTGCCTGTGGGAGGGAGAAGGGAAAACCTTCATCTATAATTTTGCAAGAAGCAGGTAAAAATCTGTTTTATCCCCTTCCTTCTCTCCCCAACTGATCCTGGGATCCATGATAATGGAATCCACTTCTGTTGCCCATCCGCACTGCAGCATCCACAATAGCTCTTGTACAGGGTATCGGATATGTGCCTTTCAGTGCCGGGTTCAGAATGCAGTCAAAGTGCTGACCTTTGAACCAGTGTACAAAAAAAAAATCCCAGGTGTTTAGAGGAGAGGCCAGCTCTGTTTTGTGAATTGGGAGAGTTGACCACCTCAAAAACATTGGTTAGGGAGAGGCCTGGGTCACATTTCTATTAATGCCTTTTCTTTTTGTTTTGTTTCTTGATGTAGGTTGGGGTTTCCTAAAAAAGCCATTCCTGAAGTTGGGGAGGGGAACGTGGAGGGGAGAAATCTGATCATTCCTCAGTGCTACCTGTTTCTGTCCTGTGTGGCTGTTCAGCTGTAGACAGCAGGAGAATAAAGTACACTGAGACAGTAGTAGAAACAAATCTTGTCTGTCATGTTTTTGTTCCAGGGAAAGCAGTTCTTGAAACTGTTCAAACTAATCCTTAACAACTTTCACACAAGCAACACCATCCCACAGTGTGGTAGTGAGGAAAAACTGGTCTGTCACCTCCAGTGTTGGTGCTAGGCCTGCAACTGTTATCCTTTAATCCTGTAACCACTGTGGTTTGGAGAGAGGGACAAATATATAAATATAAAAAAAAAATCTTAAAAGCCAGTTTCACTGCCTGGCAGACTTAATTAATGGGATAAATCCTTGACTTTTTTTAAATGTGCGATTTCAGCACCCGGATCAAAATGTGCTTGTTTCAGCAAAGCATTTTGGTAGCATTTTGTTAGCTCCCAGCCTGGGCTTTGCACCAGCTTTGCCCTGCCACATGAGGTAAAGGTTAATGTGTGATTGGGAAAGGGATACAGAGGCGAGGAAATATTGCTGTGCTGGAAGTGGCTTAAGAAGCTTTTGGTCTCAAGTAGCAGTTCAGTTCATATTGTGCTGTAGCATTTCTGTATGTTTCTTACGCTTTTCTTTTCCTGGTCAAATGTCTTGCCAAAGGCAGCTAATGCAGTTGAATGGAGGGGAAAAAGTTCATGTAATCTTTCAAAGTGCCCACTTAATGCAGTCCTAGTATTTTACCTTTCAGAACCAAGCAACTTTAACTGTCTCAGTTCTGTCAAATTATTGTCAGCCAGACCTAATGAGGTTGGTGCTTATTTGGCTTCTGAGAATACTTTTTTATATATCTTTAATCTGTATTGACACTTACATACTGTTACTGTGTCACCTATGAATTGGCAGTTGTGACCTGTTGACGATGATGGATTGGAAAGGGTCCCTCTTACTAACAAATTGGTACCACTGATTTTATTTACCTTCTAAATAAAAGCTGCTTTATTTTGGTTTTCATTATTTTTGCTGCTTCATTTTATATAGCTACTGCATCTCTTGCCAGAAACCCTCCTCCTCTACTTTGCTCAGTGAGACTGTGTGGGTGTACGCTCTGATTGCATGAATGACACTCTCTCGTCTAGTTTCCTGTTTGGGGGAGCTGGAGCTGACAGTGATGTCTCATCCACCCATATGTGCTATTCTAACGTGCATCATCACTGAGCAGGAATAGCAGCGCCGTACAAAACTTTTCATGGAAGAAGTCTGGCCTCTTCGATCAGGGTTGGCTGGCTGTTTTGGGTCTTTGATCTTCAGCGCTGCCTCTGTTCTGTATGCGCAGTTGCTGTGTAGTGGTGGTGAGTTAGGGAGATCAGTGTTACTTGCCTCATGCCTTCCCCGCCCCACCCCATGATGCATCACTTGAGCAGTGGGGGTAGAGCCACAAAGCACAGGTGAGAGGCTTATCAACCTGTTTGTAAAGGAGGACTGAGCTCGCTGGGATCCCACTTGGTTTTAATGGGCAGTAACACCTACTGCTCACTTTGACAAAGCTAGTTTCTGCACATACGTATGAGCTTGTATTTTGCCAAAGCCACGGCTCTCTGTCACTGAAAAATCTCATTTTCCCCTTTGGGCTGTGGCCGTTTCTAACAGGGCATGGCAAGCCTACGACATCTTAGGCAAGTATTAGTGGCTCACTGTAGCAAAGGCAGTGCAGGGAGGTAGAATGTGGGTCTTGCCATTACCCTCTTAGGTGAAATCCCCAGGTGTTTTTTAGTGACTGAGTGGGCAGGACTTTGGTTCAAGAGATGAGACAAAACTAGTGACTCCCAAGATTGTGGCCTTATGCCGTGTGGAATAGCTCCCTGTTTCCAGCTGCTATATAGCATAAAAAGAAGTGAAAATACGTCTTTTTCATGTAGGCATTTGCAGCTGGGCTGTTAGGTGATATGTGAATGGGAGGGAAGGTGTCAATACTAAAACTTGAGTACTGTGTCTTAGCCGAACCTAGTTAGGGACTTCCTAATGGGCTCACATATATCACACCTAGCTTCCCTACCACCTCATGAGAGATTGGAGGCTTTGTCTGCGGAGGGGGGAGAGATGGTACTCAGAGCCCATGCAGCTCCTACAATCCGTACTGTGAAATCTCACCTGGCTGATCAAAATTATAGTACCTTCCTGCTCATACAAGCGAGGGTGCTAGAGCTTGCTCTTACCGCTGCTGATGTTAAGTTAGTACGAATCCGAGCCAGGATGAGCACCATTCTGAAAGGAGCACTTGTACTGATTAGGTAAGCCAGCGCCCCGGGAGATGATGATTCATGGCGTATGTCTCATTTTCCCTGGATCATGGTGCAGCTGGTTTCCCCCCTGCCATGACTCTCTCCCTACCCCTTCCTGGAGTTGTTGCTACCTCTGCCAGGAGATGAAGATGTAACAGAAATACGTGAGGATTCAACCCCCAAGCTACATTCTGCCAGTATTACCTCTCGAGCCATCCTGCAGTTCAGCAAGTTAAAACTGAGCCAAAGAGCCTCCTTCAACCTCAGCGCCCTGTGTAGCTGATGGGTTCAAGGGCATTAAAATCACCTCTCTGCAACTGCGCACACTGCCCCATTAGAACAACCTCGTCTATGACGGTGTTAATAGTAGCCTCTGGTTAGGACCCTTCCTGCTCCCGTAATCCAACTGCTGTTACGACTGCCTTACTGAGAACACTTACCCTCTAAATATAAAAGAGGAGAGGAGTATTGGTGTGCTGCACAAGAGTGAGGACTGGAGCCCATCTGCCAGCCTGTGATCTTAAAGCCCTCTCCATTCACTCAGCTTCACAACCTCCTTGTGCCTGATGCGAAATGAACAATGCTACATAAGAACGGTTACACTGGGTCAGACCAATGGTCCATCTGGCCCAGTATCCTGTCTTGTGGCAGTGGCCAATGCCAGGTGCTTCAGAGGAAATGAACCAAACATCAAGTGATTCTCTGTTGCCCATTCCCAGCTTCTGGCAAACAGAGACTAGGGACCGCATCCCTGCCCACTACTATCTATGCCCTGTTGAAATGGCAGGGGCAAACCAGCTAGGCAGAATGGCGTTTCCCTAGCTGGAGTTCAAGTAAGCCTGTAGCGTTAACACATTTCTCTTCTCAAAGGTTCCTGGAGCCTTACGTTACTATCTGGTCAGGGTCTCTTATTTCAACAGCTTGTTTAAAAGAGAGCTTCCCCCTAACCGTCTGGTGTTCTCTTGTAGGCAGGTGGGGAAGGAAGTGGGGGTTGGTTCTGTAACAACGCGGGCAGCAGAGCACCCTCTACTCTTAGGTGCCAGGATAAAACAAGGCACGAGAGGGGCCTGTGTAAACATCTCAGATGTTTTCACTATCCAGGCTTATGAACCTGATAGGCAGGCTTTACCCATGCCTAGAGCTAGGAATATATGCCCACTGTTGATTTGCATATCCATACCAGCCCATGTCCTCCTACCCTGGAGAGCAATCCCCCAGCAGTCCCTGGGGCTTCTTGCATAAAGGCAAGCAAGATTTAAGCTCCTCTCCGTTGATAGTGCTAGCTCATAGACAGTGCTTTGCTTACCCAAATATGGGGTTAAAAGCACCAGAAAAGAGGTCTCTAGATTCAAAAGGTGGGCTCTGAAAAAAAAAAAGTCCTATGTTATGCCACAACCTCATTAAATCATTTGAGTTTTCCTCTAACTAGTTACACTAATGCCATCCTGCAGCTACAGTTGTTAAAGCCCCTGATACTTTACATTGTTCCTGGTGACATCCTGATGCCACAAAGTTTATTGAAGAGAGCCACACCAAGCTTGCCGACCCCAAGCAGGTCCCAAAATCCAAAGCATCTTTTGGCGTTGGTGACTTTGTCTAGACCAAAACTGTGAACGTCACGTGGTGATGTTGCAGAACCCGCAGTGCCTATAAACTGGATGCTGAATGGAACAAGGGTGAATCATCTTTGAACATCAAATAAAAATTGTCAGTACTTAAGAGAGGTTATAAATAACGGAGCTGAACATGGGATTTGATTGTCCTTTAAGAACCAATTGCTTGTACTTGCACCATTAGCTTTGTCCTGAATGTGGGAAGGAAAAAGAAACGTAGGGTCGGCTCCTCAGCTGATGGCCCTTGTTGAAGTTAATTCATAGATCCCAAGGCCAAAAGGAACCATTGTAGTCATCTAGTCTCACTCCTTGTGTAACACAGGCCAGAGAACTTCCCGCAAAATAATTCCCAGAACAGATCTTTTAGAAAAACACCTAATCTTGATTTTAAAATTGCTGGAGATGGAGAATCCACTGTGACCCTTGGTAAATTGTTCCAGGGGTTAATTACGCTCACTGCTACAAATGTATGTCTTCCCTATCTGAATTTATCTAGCTTCAACCTCTAGCCATTGGATTGTATTAGACCTTTCTCTGCTAGACAGAAGAGTCCCTATGTGGGTTCTTATAGACTGTAATCAAGTCACCCCTTAATCCTCTCTTTTTGAAGATGCATCGATTGAGCTTCTTGAGTCTATTACTATAAGGTAAGTTTTCTAGCCCTGTAGTTGTTACTGTAGCTCTTCTCTGAACCCTCTCCCAATTTATCCACATCCTTCTTGAACTGTAGACGCCAGAACTGGACAGGGTATTCCAGCAGCAGTTGCACCAGTACTAAATGCAGAGGTGAAATAACCTCTCGAATGGACTCGAGATTCCCCTATTTACGCATCTCATTAGCCCTTTTGGCCACAGCGTCGCACTGGGAGCTCACGTTCAGCTGATTATCCACCCCCAAATCTTCATCCTGTAAGTACAGCCTCCGTTCTTTGTTCCTAGATGCATACATTTACCCCTATTAAAATGCTGCTTATTCGCTTGTTACTCAGTTTACCAAGTGATCCAGATCACTCTGGATTACCGACCTGTCCTCTTCATTATTGACCACTCCCCCAATTTTTGTGTCATCTGCAAACTTTATCAGTGATAATTTCATGTTTTCTTCTAGATTATTGATCAAAATGTTAAATAGTGTAGGGCCAAGAACAGATCCCTGCGGGACACACTCGCTCAGTGATAACTCCCCATTTACAATTACATTTGGAGACCTATCAGTTAGCCAGTTTTTAATCAATTAAATATGTGCCAGGTTAATTTTATATCATTCTAGTTTTTTTAATCAAAATGCCTTTCAGAATCAAATCAAATCTCTTATTATAGAATATCAGGGTTGGAAGGGACCTCAGGAGGTCATCTAGTCCAACCCCCTGCTCAAAGCAGGACCAATCCCCAGACAGATTTTTTGCCCCAGATCCCTAAATGGCCCCCTCAAGGATTGAGCTCTCAATCTTGGGTTTAGCAGGCCAATGCTCAAACCACTAAACTATCCTTCTCCCTTAGTCTAAGTATATTACATCAGCCTGGTTACTTTTATCAAGCAAACTTGTAATCTCATTGAAAAAAATAAAATAGTTGGACAGGATCTATTTTCCATAAACCCATGTTGATTATATTATTATTGATTAATTATATTACCATCCTTTATTTTTTATTAATTGAGTCCTGTATCGCCTGCTCCATTGACTTGCTTGAAATCGATGTCAGACCAACAGCCTTATAATTACCTGGGTCATCCCATTTACCCTTTTTAAATATTGCCACAGTGTGAGCTGCCATCCAGTTTTCTGCAACCTACGCGGTGTTTCAACGCTGGAGCTATGCTGAATTGCATCAGCTGAGAATCTGGATGTAGGTGCTTGACTCCCCTTGAATTTCAAGGGAGTTTGGCTCGCGACATTCCCTGCCGTGCTTTTGAAAACCCCCAGCCTTTAGTTTCTAATTTCAAATGAATTGACGTTAGCCGCAGCACAGAAATGTGCCTGCAGATGAGGTTGATTCTTTAAAGCACTGCAGCTTTGACAAAGAGGAGGTAGAACACAAGTCTGGTCGACAACAACTATGTGAAATTGACATGAGAATTTACCAGCCCAGGCATAAAATCTTCCCACACAGCCTCACTGCAGCAGTGGTACCAGACAATGACGAAGGAGGTGCTTGAATATCACCGTTTAAAAGCCAAGCCTATAGGGCAGGGGTAGGCAACCTATGGCATGTGTGCCGAAGGCGGCACGCGAGCTGATTTTCAGTGGCACTCACACTGCCTGGGTTCTGGCCACCAGTCCAGGGGGCTCTGCGTTTAATTTTAAATGAAGCTTCTTAAACATTTTAATAACCTTATTTACTTTACATACAACAATAGTTTAGTTCTATATGATAGACTTATAGAAAGAGACCTTCTAAAAACATTAAAATGTATGACTGGCACGCGAAACCTTAAATCCGAGTGAATAAATGAAGACTCGGCACAGCACTTCTGAAAGGCTGCCAACCCCTGCTATAGGGGGAGAGTGAAGAAAACAAATATTTGATTATGCCTTTGGTTTTTTGCTCTGTGTGTGTGTGTGTGTGTTTTTGTTTTGTTTTAAAGTTGCCTCAGTAAAAGGACAAGTAGGTTATTTTTGCAAGATGGAACTGGAGAGTCCAATTCTGCAAACCTTCTGGCATGCGAGTAACTTAGGTGAGTAGTTCTACTGAAGTTAAAGGCTGCAGGGCTCCCCAGTTCCTGCTGGCTATTATTAAAGCAATACATTGAATAATACCGAAGGAGAAAACAGACCAGTTTGCGAAATGAAATTAGTGAAAGAAACGGAGGAAAAATTGATCTTCAGGTTCAGATGGCATTCCTGGTATGTCTGGAACCTCCCGAGAAGCCTGAGAGATTGCAGGGTGGAATGAATGTAAGACTTTCTTGGGTGGCAGCATTGTCTAGTGGGTAGGACACTGGGCTGGCAGCCAAGAGATCTAGATTCTATTCCTGCCCCTCACCTGCTGTGTGATTTTGGGCAAGTCACTTACTTACCCTCTCAGTGCTGCTGTTTCCTCTCCCATCCTCGGTCTTGTCTGCTTAGATGGTAAATTCTTTGTGGCAGGGACTGTCTCTTATTATTTGTTTGTACAGATTCTAGCACAACCCTGAGCTTCCATGGGAACTCCAGGCACAACGGTAATTCAGATCAGAAGTAATGATTCGGCCTCTCAGGTGCATGGGCTTTAAGCAGTGTCAGACAACAAGCTGCTGATTTGTGGTTTGCCTTCAGACTATTGTGCTGTGAGTAAAACAAAAGCCCACCTTTTGGGCCTGCCTACGTTGGGAAATTAGTGAAAACACGCACATCGTGTAGTTACCCTCGTGCAAATCCCTAATGTAGACATGTGGCAGCAATGCAAAGTGGCACCTGCAACAGCTGCAGCTTCATCTGGTGTCCTACCCAAGGGAACCCCTTCCTGACACACCCACGCAGCTTGCCTATGTTACATTTGCACCGTGCAAATTTCCTTACCATAGACAGAGCCTGACAGGTAAGGCAGTGGATCCCCCCAGCACCAGCTGCGCACCTGTCATGCTTGAGCCTACTGAGCTCTCATTGCTCTCTCCAGAGCCACTGAAAAATCATAACCACGTCAGGCCAGCACTGCTGTGTTAATGGTAAACGAATGCACAATTTAAATAAAAAAGGGTGGTGGTATTACAGTGACGGCTCCATTGTGCTCGGAGCTGTACGTATACAGGCTGAAACGGTCCCTGCCCTGAAGAACTACAGTCTAAATAGACAAGACAAAGGGGCGGGAGAAGAAGTGGAGGCCCAGCAAGAGGAAGTGGCTAAATGTGTTGCTTTTCACATCGTCTATGGAGCCTCCAAAAATACTATTTGACTTTTGTTTTTAAACTTAAAACTCTTCCTCTGGGCTTGTGAAAGACCCAGGTTAGGGTGACCAGATGTCCCGATTTTATAGGGACAGTCCCGATTTTTGGGTCTTTTTCTTATATCGGCTCCTATTACCCCCCTACTCCCTGTCCCGATTTTTTCACATTTGCTGTCTGGTCACCCTAACCCAGGTCATGGTGAAAACGTGCCCCAGCTACTACCGGACTGTAATCTCTTGGGGATACATCTTTTATTCCTGGCACTCTATCCATAATGGTTAACAACACCCTGGTGTGAGTGCTGTAGCGAGAATAAGCGCGCCCTGTTGTGGGTACTGCCTGACCTGGCCTACAGAAGGTGGGTTGTTTCTGGTTTGAAAGGCTATTTCATAGCCTACAAAAACAATTCTACACCCTGCAGCAACGCATGGCTTGCAGTAGATCCAAACTCACCCACTTCACGGGGCTCGATTTCATTCACAAAAGGACCTTAAGTTGAGTTAAGAAGCTTGGTCTTGAGGTTAAGCCACTGGCTTGGGACTCAGGAGGTCTTGGTTAATTACATTCCTGGCTCTGACATAGGTTTCCTGTGTGCTTTTAGTCAAGTCACTCAACCCCTCTCTGGGCCTTTGTTCCCCATGTGCAAAATGGACCATTTTCCCCCTTCCCCCGCTTTGACTGATTTACTCCCTGGCTTTATAGACCATGGAGGACCTAGGGAGCTCTCACAACTTCCCCCTCCTCTTTCTGTCAAGGGCATATTTTCTCCACTGATGGTAATTCACATTAAGAGCTCTTACATCTTGTTCAGTACATAAGAACGGCCACACTGGGTCACATCAAAGGTCCATCCAGTCCAGTATCCTGTCTTCCAACAGTGGCCAATGCCAGGTGTCCCAGAGGGAATGAACAGAACAGGGAATCATCGAGTGATCCATCCCGTTGCCCATTCCCAGCTTTTGACAAACAGAATAAAGAAAAAAATTGATTAAAGCTAATGTTAAAAAAATGATATAATCCATAGGTTGGGAAAAGAGTGTCTGTACATCTGGGTATAGTTAGATTATCCACCAATACAAAGTTTTGTTTTTTTTTGTCATATGATACATAGAGTACATAATCAGCAATAACTCAAATTTAGGTGAATAGATTTAACAATACAGTTGAGATATTAGAGTCTGAATACTTGGGTACATCACTCATAAAAAGTTGGACAGAGATTTGGTTGTGGAAAGCAAAATATATCAATGAATGGAGATTGTCCCTCAGTGACTGAGAATTAGGTTGGTTTTCCATTTAGAAAATACAATCCATGAGGAAAGTATTTGTTACTTTCCTGACTGCGCTTTTGATTGGCCTCCAGCTCATCCCTCCTGGTATTGCCGATGTCCAGTGATGTGTTCTATGTAGATGTCCCTTGACCACCAAATGGTGTCCGACACCGTGAGTTGCCCCATTACTATCACTTCTTCTCCTTGGTCAGACACCGCAAAGATGTCCTGCCAAGACATCCCAACTATGTGCCGTGCCGACTGAAGTCATTGGGATTTCACTACATTTACTGTTCTTGGTTTTCTGTAGATTTCCTGCAGTTCCTTATGGTCTCCCGCTCTCGCCTTAGATTATAAATTCATCAAGACCGAGCATGTCTCTCCCCTAGATGGTTGTGCAGCGCCAAGCTCTGTTGAAGTAATTTAGTTACCAAGTTAGCATAAAAATATGAGAGAGAGAGAAACGCAAACATGAGAGATGCTTGAAAATCAGTGCAGAGCAGGTGAGGCAGAGGGATGTAGGGGAGACTGATAGGAGTTGTGGAGGAGAAGGGTTTTGCACAAACAGTGGAGAAACTAAGAAGTGAAGGGGAGGTCAAATCTAAGCAGGCACAGGGAGGAGGGTCAGAATATTGTCCACGGAGGGATTTAAGAACAAAGACGGCAGTTTTGAGCTGGATTCTGCAATGGCTGGGGAGCCAGAGGAGCTTTTTGATAGGGAGATAGGTGGTCCTTTTCTTACATCAATAGAGAGAAGGGGTAAAATCCTGATTCCATTGAAGTCTATGGGTGTTTTGCCATTGACATCAGTGGAGCCAGGATTTCACCCAAGGTGACTTTTTTTAACATGGCTCCATGACATTAATGCTCTAAGGGCTCGTGCACGTGGAAATTGATCGGCACAGCTATTGCAGAGTAGCTACCCACTCTGGTGCTCACAAAGCGGAGTAATTATTCCAAATAAAACCTCTTTGATTCTGGAATACAGGGGCCACATGGAGGAGTTTTACCTCCAGCCCTTTGTGGATTTATACAAGAAGCCAGCGTGTTAGTACAATCAGAGGGAGTAACACTACAAGGGAAGATACCCTGGCTCCTTCCTCAGGCAGGCGATTGCCCGGTCGCAATGGCACAGCTCCATCGACAACAGAGATGTTCCTCCTGCTTCTCCCTGCTGGGCTATCGGGGTTGGGGTTCTCTGGGGCTTAGTTGTAGAAATGCGAGACAATTCCTTTGTATGGAATATCGAGGCCAGATCAGGCTAACCCCTTACACTGTGAGTAAGCTCCCCCAGGAGAGTCCCCTTGAGTCCAGGAGGAGGCCGGCTTTGCAAGAGTAGGATCTGGGTGTGTAGGTAATGCAAAGTGAGCAGTAAGGCTTGGATACCTACAGTGCCTAGCACGGTCAATGACTGGGGATCCTAGATGGTCCCTGCAATACAAATAATATGCAGGATGCAGCTTTGAGGCAGAAAGCTGAGGACAAAGGCCCAGAATGGGAATTTAAGCACCAAACTCCCATTGATTTCAGGCGTGGAAGCCAGGTGGACGACAGTATGGTAAATACGAGTTCTTTTTTGTTACAGCCCCACTGGATTAGAGCTGGCGAGAGACTGGTGAAAGCCCCCATTGCCCATCAGCTCTGTTATCCAGCACCACATGAGCATCTTTTCCTCAAGAGCATTGTTGCCTTTGCAGATCTTGATTGTAGCTGGGATTTTCAAGGCGCCTGAGGGAGTTGGGGACCCCCACCCCTATTAAAAGTCAATGGGAATCGTAGAATGATGTTTCAATGAGAGTAACGTGAAAGGAGCTTCTTTGGCTAATCCGCTGGCTCCATCAATCCAACTGTTTCAATAAAGAAAGCACTCGGGGGCCAGATTCTTAAAGGTATTTAGGGTCCTTTGATTTCAGTGAGAGTTGGGTACCCAATACCTTTAAGAATCTGGCTCTAAGTCTCATTAGCATTAAGGTTCACCAACGAGGCGAGAATGCCTGATGAGTGGTGAAACCGTGGCAAGTTCAAAACTGATCAAAGGAAACACTTTTTTAAAAAACGCGTGATTTGACTGCGGAACTCCCGGCCTCATGCTGTTGTCAGGCTGAAAAAATTAGCCAGATGAAAAGAGGGGTTGGATGTAGTGGGGACAAAGGACCTAACTCGTTTTCAAATGGAGCTTGATAACATTTATGAATGGGAGTATTAGGAGTTGCTTGTGTTAGCAGGGGACTCCATGACCCAGGGGTCCCTTCCAATTCCTGTGGATAACAAGGATGACCCGAGCTGTTATAGTTAATAGTAAAACAGGGTTCTGGGAGGGACAGTCAACCTTATGTTTCAGGGGTTTAGCCAATCTCTATTAGGGTATGTCTACACTGCACACATAAACTCGGGGTCTGACTCAGGTTTGAGCCCAATCCCCACTTCCATCTATACATGAGTCAGCAACACTCAGGACCTGGGTCCTAGGACCCTGCCAGGGGGGTGGGTCAGAGCCCGCTGTGACTTGGGCCCAACACCTGTCACTTTGCAGCATGGATATGCTAGCACGGCTGTGAGACCCGGGTCCAGTGATTGGAAGGCCAGGCTTATAATGCTGTTTGGCCACTCAAGCGCTGGGTTGGAAACACCACGTCCACAAAACTGCCCTTCTAATATCTCTGTTTCTGTGCATTTCTACTGAGACCATCAGCCTGGTACACAGTGTGGAATCTTCTCAATGGAACAGTCATAAGATTTTAACCCACTTACAAAAGCAAGGTTAAGTTTCATATTTCAGTCCGAGAGCTTCCAAATGTGAGGTCCCTTAATGCTCGTTCTGGGGCCGGACTCAGGTTTCCAAGCGTCTCGCTCTTTTCCCCTCCTGAGCTAATTCTTGCAAGGACGTCAATTCCCAGCTGACTCCAGATGCTGAATTCAGATGCCACGACACCTGCCCTCCCTCCCAATATGCATAGGCAGAGGCCGGCCTGAGTTTTTTTTCTTTGCATCGAAATTAACTTCAAACCTGATAGAAGGCCTCAATTTGCACTTCAAAGTGTTCTGCAGCAATCGTCGAGCATGAACAAAGCCTGAAATTATTCCTCTTGGTTTTTTTCCATAGCCCTATCTGCGTTAGAGGAACGAGGTTGGGTTTTCTTGTTAAGTCCCAAACGCAAAGGCATATTTACAAGCCCGGCTTGTGCATTTTAATTCTGCTTTAGTGAAACTCTATTTCCCTAGAATCAGGGCTATTGATCTATCTATGGAATATCGCCCAATATCCCTCTGTCTGTCATCACCATCGCTATTCAATATCTATCTGTCTCTGCAATGCACATGCCTGTAATCATTGAGCCACCTGACAGGTTACAAAAGAGTTAAGCACCAACTAAAATGGAAATGGATGCATTTTGCTGCTGAAGTTTATTAACATAAACACACACTCATATCCACCCCAACCTGAACGAACACAGAGAGAGAGAGAGAGACAGTGCCTTATCCTATTAACCTTTACTCACCTGAGTAATCGTCCCTCTCGTCTGATCTCAGAGGTAAGGACTGGGCAAGCAACGATTTGCAGAATCAGGCCCCCAGAGCGTAAGCTTGCTGGGGCAGTTACTTTGTCGCATTGTCAGTGTTCAGCTGCTAATAAATGAAAAACTGTCAGGCTAGTTTCATCTTAACTGTAGGGAGATGAAACATGAAAACCCAGTTCACAGTATGCAGTGGCAGGGCAAATTATGCTGCTTGCACTGGTGAAGTAGGGGGCTCTCTTCGAAAGAAAATATAATTGACTGAAGTGGGTTACTATGACAATGTCAAAGCACTTTCCCAAGAGCTAGGCTTTAGGAAGTCCATTGACTAGCAGAAATACCTTAGGATCTTTCATTCCCGTAGCACTTTGTGCACTATACGCAGGGATCACATCCCCCGCTCCTGAAAAGTAGCCACCTCTGGGGCGGAACGTGGAAGCTGTGTCACTGCTTCCAGCAATGCTACACAACTGTTTAGAGCAGGAAATGAAGAGGAGCATAACCAAGTGAAACGGCGGAAGGGGTGGATGGGAATGGAATTACCCAAGGAGGGGTTTGGCCTGAACACCAGGGGATGGCAGTATTGCCTAGTGGATAGGGCGTTAGATGGGGACTCAGGAGACCTGGTTTCCTTTCCCAGCTCTGTCAGTGGCTTGCTGTGTGACCATGGGTAAGTGGTGTCTCCCCTTGTGCCTCAGTTTCCCCATCTGTAAAATACTGACCTGCTTTGGAAAGTCCTTGAGCTCTAGGGATAAAAATAAGAGCTAGGTATTACTATTATTAGCAAAAAGTGCCATAGTAGGATTTCTTTTATTGCGCAGCACAAGACCCCACCATCCCTCTTAACACTGTGCTGGAACATTGGTTAAACTCTTACATGGAGAGAAGACTGTCACCTATTGAATGACCACCCCTGCTTCTTAGGACCCTACCCAAGTAACGACGTAGCACTCCCCGTGGGTGCTGGAAGGGTCAGAGCACACAGTGATCCGCCACTAAAGACAAGATCTCTTTCAGATATCAATGAATTTCCCCTTTGTGGGTGTGCAGAGACAACTCATTCAAGAAGCGAAAAATATGACTGAGACAAAAGTCACTGAGTAGCTGACTTTAATGTCCATACTCCTGTTGGCCACACTAGCACAGAATCAGACAGTAAAGGACTACCCAGGATCTCCTGAGTACATGGCCCAGCTGTGCCACTGACTGGCCAAGTCACATCACTCTGACTCAGTCTTCCTATCTGTAAAAGGGAGATAAGAGCCCATAGAGATGAGATATGGTGAAGATTCATGTGTTATATGCATTCATCTAGGGTATTTACATAGTAACACAATTTGGTTTTCACATCAACCACACATTTTTAGTGGTTTTCCCATTCTCCCTACTCCAGCAAAGGCAGGAAGAAAGGCTTTCTGGTGAAGGCAACAACTTCTGAGATGTAGGTTCAATTCCTGCCTTGGTCATAAATATCCTGTGTGATCATAGTCAAGTTTTTGAAAAGTCTTTTGATTTTGGAAGGGCAACTTGAGCCTCCTTAAAGCAGACTGGTTTTCAAAGCACCGAGCCTCTGCTCTCTGGACACCTGGGTTTGGGGCACCCCAAATCCCCAGGTCAGTTTCGAAACTCTTGACCGTAAATCTCTCTGGATTTCAGTGCCCCATCTGCGAAATGGGGTTCGGGAGGCTTCCTTTCTCCCACCCTTTGGTCTGTTTTGTCCAGTTTAGACTGTAAGGCCCAGATCTTGAAAGTTACTTAGGCTCCAACTGAAGGACAAAAACAACGAGGAGTCTAACAGATTTATTTGCCACTGGACGTGTTGTTTTTGTGGATACAGACTAACACGGCTGCCCCTCTGATCATTGAAGGACAATGTCTCTTACCGGCCATGTGTGCGTCCCCACAACTGGACGCCTCAACTGGGGCCTCTGGGTGTGACCTCATAAAAACAACAACCATCCCCAAACCATCAACTCTACAGACCCCTTGACTCAGATAATGATGCCTTTGTTAAAAGGATATATTCGGTCCCTGCATCGACACCCGTAACACACACTACTATATGGAAACCCGCGGTGACAGCTTCACCAGAGAAAGGATAACAGCTATTAATAAAGCCCCTGTGCAGCTAACTGAAAAAAAAATGTAATTCCTTAATAGAAGCCTCTAAATAGAGAGATATTTAAAGAATAATATGTTCTCACTGGGAAAAAAAATCCCACGCCCCATTGCATGTATTTAATGGGGTTTGGTGGTGGGTTTTTTTTAATTTCTCCCACTGTTATTCTATTTAAAATGCCTCAATTTTATTTTGATCTCTCATACACAATACGGAAGCAATCCACTCCTACGGCTTTCTTGAGAAGACTTGAGAAGGAATAAAATCAGTTTGCAGGAGCTCGCAAACAAAACACTTCCCATCGTGTCAATCAGGGCTGCGTGACTGGTGAACTGGGGAGCGTACTGACCGCAACGGAGCGCGGGGGCGTTTTAGATGCTAGCATGAAATACGTCCTGTGGAGGAAGTGCCACCCACAGTCCGCCTCATGGAGCCCCCTTGCCCGCGATGGGTGCACAGGTAAAGCCATCCTGCCATCCTCGGCTCCAGTGAGGTTGGCTGAAGGGGAGGTGTTGAGAGTAGGTTGTTGCGTCAGGCAGGCACAGGAGTTACGGACTCTGCTGGAAAGTTGGCATAGTAGTTACAGGGCGGCCCTGGGCTCTGGCCAAAGGTTGGTGGGGTGGGGATGGGATTCAGTTCTCCATCTCTGCTTCGCTCCCTGCGCAGAGTGTGTGTTTTATCCATGGGGGGAGAGACGTACTCAATTTTTTCCCCTTGGGTATGCAGAATCTCATTTCAAGCAAACACCCACTAAACCAAAAAAATTCTCAGGCCAAGCTTAGCCTGGAAACGATCAGCGTGGAAAACATCTCCAGTGGGTGCTTCAAACGCCCCAGAATTACTCAGACACTTTTCACAATCCCACCCGTTATGGACCGAGGACATGCAGGTTCATCTCAGCACAACCCGAAGGGCAAAGGCCGAGCTCCAAAGGGAATGGACTCGATTTGATTCATGTGTAAAATTTCCAGCACTGGTGGGGGTAGGGGGGGACTACACAAAGGTCTTGAAACTGCAGCTCACCTGCTCCATAAACTAAACGAATCAATTGTAGCCACAGGCAGAGGCAGTGTTTACACAGGACTTCCCATCTCCAAGCGATTTGCAAACATCCCCTCCTGAGGGCTCCCTGCAGCTTTGTGAAGACGGGGAAATTTCACAGGCTGGGGAAAATTCACAGGCCTAGGATTTTCCAAAGTGACTAGTGAGCCTTGGGGCTGGCTTGAGACTTCTTAAAGAGGCCTGGTTTTCAGCAGGGACATGCCAGCGCGCCAGGCCTCTGAAGATTAGGTGCCAGAGGGGAGGGTCTCAGATCTGGGCCCCCAAAATGAGGCAGGGGCTGTGGGAGCAGGGGGGAGGGAAACGGGGGCTAACTCAGTTCGCTCCAGCCGGCGGAGGTCAGCCGCCTCCTGCCGGTTAGCCAGGAGGAGACAGACACCAGACAAATAAACGAGGAGGAGATTGAAAATGACGCTCCTGTCTGGGAAGTTGGTTGAGCAGCAGAGGCAGCGGCCAGCTGGTTCTGGGGGGAGAGGAGAGGCGTGGGGGGGGGGTATTTTCCCAGCTCCTCCTCTTCCCTTAAAAACCCACCGCTGCATTTAAAGGGGGGGGGGGGGTAAGGGACAGGATCCGAGCCTCTGTCCCTCTCGCCCTGTGGCTGGTTCGGTTATTCGCTCCCCGGGCAGGCGCTGGCCGGGCGGGGAGCCGGGCGAAGGGGGGAGCCCGCGGCCGAGCAGTCCCGGGCCGGGGATGCGCTGGGCAGGGATCCAGCCTGCCCGGCCCGGCCCGGCTCGGCCCGGCTGGGCTGCGGGCCACGTGGTGCGGCTGGCGGGGGCTATTCCGAGCGGAGGAAAGGGGCGGCAGGAAAAGGGAAGCGGCGGAGCCGGAGCTGAGCAATTCCCGGGGCGGAGAGAGCGAGCGAGCGGGTGGGTGGGGGGCGAAGGAGCCGCCCCACCCCCACCCCGGCGCTGCTCAGGGGTGGGGTGGGGAAATCCGGCCGTGCCGAGGATGGAGCCCGCCTGGCAGCGGCTGCGGTGAGTCGGTTCTGCCTCGCTCGCCGCGTCCGGCCGGGGGCCTGCGGCCGGGGGGGAGGATCGGGCCCCTGCCCCCGCGCGGGGGGGCCCCACGGGGAGGGGGGCGTTGGCTCCTCTGGGCGGGGGGGGGCTAAAGGTCCGAGAAACACGCGCTGTACCGGGCCCCGGGCTCCGCGCCCCCCATCCCGACCCTGCCCCGGCCCCCCTGCACCCCGGTCCCTGCCTGCCCGGCCCCCCCATCCCGACCCTCCCCCGGCCCCCCTGCACCCCGGCCCCTGCCTGCCCCGGCCCCCCTGCACCCCGGCCCCTGCCTGCCCGGCCCCCCCATCCCGACCCTCCCCCAGCCCCCCTGCACCCCGCCTGCCCGGCCCCCTTGCACCCTGGTCCCTCCCTGCCTGGCCCCCCCATCCCGACCCTCCGCTGGCCTCCCCAGCTCCACTACACCCCAGTCCCTCCCTGCCTGCCCCCCGACCCTCCCCCGGCCCCCCTGCACCCTGACCCTCCTCTGGCCCTACTGCACCCTGATCCCTTCCTGCCCAGCCCACGAGTCCAACCATCCCCCCTCCCTACCCGGCCCCCCCATCCCAATCCTCCCTGGCTCCATTGCACCCCAACACGACCCTCCCTGGCCCCACTGCATCCCTGTCCCTCCCTGCCTGGACCCCCCAGTCTGACCCTCTCCCAGCCCCCCTGCACCCTTCCCCCGTTCCCTGACCCCACTGCACCCCTGATCCCTCCCTGCCTGGACCCCCCAGTCTGACCCTCTCCCAGCCCCCCTGCATCCTTCCCCCGTTCCCTGACCCCACTGCACCCCTGATCCCTCCCTGCCCGGAACCCCAGCCACTACCCTTCCCTGGCCCCATTGCATCCCTGCTCCCTCCCAGCCCCCTGTGTCCGGGAGTCCTCCACACCCCAATCTCCCCCAGTCCCCAGACTCCATTGCATACTGACGACCCCCCCCGCCCTTCAATCCTGGACCGTTGCATCTGTGATGCCCCATCCCCCTGGCATCTGTAACTCCTACCATCCAATTTCATAGTGATCCCATTGCATGTCTCATCCCTGTCCTCACCCCCCAGCCTCTGCATCTGTGACCCCCCCCATTCTGATCCCGCTGGCCAACTGCTTCATAGCATCCTAACACCCTGCGTCTGTGACCCCCCCATCCTAACACCCTGCGTCTGTGACCCCCCATCCTAACACCCTGCGTCTGTGACCCCCCCATCCTAACATCCTGCGTCTGTGACACCTCCTCCATCCTATCCATTGTATCCGTGACCCCCCCATCCTAACACCCTGCATCCTTGACACCTCCTCCTTCCTACCCCTTGTATTCGGGTCCCCCCCATCCTAACACCCTGCGTCTGTGACCCCCCCATCCTAACACCCTGCGTCTGTGACCCCCCCATCCTAACATCCTGCGTCTGTGACACCTCCTCCATCCTATCCATTGTATCCGTGACCCCCCCATCCTAACACCCTGCATCCATGACACCTCCTCCATCCTATCCATTGTATCCGTGACCCCCCCATCCGAATACCCTGCATCTGACACTTCCAACTTCGTAACACCCTGCATCCATGACCAGCATCCTATGACCCTGCATCTGTGACACCTCCTCCATCCTATCCACTGTATCCGTGACCCCCCCATCCTAACACCCTGCATCTGTGACACCTCCTCCATCCTATCCATTGTATCTGTGACCCCCCCATCCTAATACCCTGCATCTGACACCCCCCCATCCTAACACCCTGCATCCGTGACACCCCCCTACCTCTTCTGACCCATTACGTGCTGACCCCTGCGTATGTGACACCCAGACTCCTAACTCCCTGACCCCATTGCATCTGTCCCCCCATTGCTTACTGACACCCTGAATCTGTGACCCCTCTAACCCGACTCCCATCCTGTTGTGTCTGTGATCTTCCCCCATCCTGATCCCAGGGCACCACTGGGCCCTCCATATTCTGACCTCCTGCATCCTAAGACCTGTGACCCTTCCATCCTAACTCCCGGGACCCCATTGTGTCTATGACACTCTCCAACCCTGATTTCCCCCCCCACACACACAATCACATCGTTGTCCCCCCATCCCTGCCTCTGTGACCCCCCCCATGCATTCTGACCACTCTCTCTGCATCTGTAACTAATGCAGCTGCACATGCACATGCGCACACACACACCCGGACCCATTCACTTGACCCTTCCTCCCCTGTACAGCAAGCATGACCCCCCCCCATCCTGCTCCCATTGTATGTGTTCACCCCACTCCCCACACACTAGTGGGATCATCTAGACAGACCCTTCCCCTCCCACCCACATCAGCTCTGCTTTGGGCTCAGGGGCCAGACATCTGGAAGCAAATGCAACATCTGGCTGCTTGGGATGACTCTGGGTGGGGTGAGAGGGAGGGGTCGGGAGTCTGCTTGCAGGCTGATCTCTATGGAGGCTCACAGCAGGGCCTGAGCAGGGAGCTGGGGCTTTGCCAGCCAGGTAACGGTAGTTTATTATTTGCAAGCATCTTCCCGGCGGGCTGGAGTGGATGCAGGGATGCCCGACTGGCTCCCAGGCCTGCTCTGGTGCCTTCCATTTGGGAAGTTGAGTGTTTGCATTGTGGTTAGCAGAGCAGAGAGGAAGGGGTTAATGGTTCTGCCACCTGCTCTCACACAGGCTTGTTCTCACAACATCGCTGTTGCCTGCACAGTCAGACTCGCACCTTGCACGGGATGCGGGTCACAGGCCCACGTGCATGCTCAGGGCCACACTGTTGCACGTTCACACTCAGTGTTACGCACCCTGATGCACGCTACTCTCTCACAAGCATGCTCACAGCCTTACACACCGACACGCTCACCATTACCCTGATGCGTGTGACAAAGCGGACACTCGGCCACAATGTTGCACGTTCACACTCAGTGTTACACACCCTGATGCACGCTAGGAGACGCAAGCTCACAGCCTTCCACACCGGCACGCTCACCGCTACCCTGATGTGCGTGACAAAGCGCACGCTCAGGCTCACGCACGCACATTCGTACAGCTAGTCACACACACACTGTTGCACTCTTTGCACACAGACACGTGGTCTCTCTCGCTCATCCATACCAGCTGGCAAACTTCCCTCCCACATTGCGCACACTGGCACGATTTCGCTCGCACGCTTGATGCTCACGGCTGCACACCCGTGCGCAGAGGTGCTGGAACTAGGGGGGCCTGCCGCACCCCTGGGCTTGAAGTGGTTTCCGTCGTATCCAGGGCTTCCAGTTTGGTTCAATGGCTCTCAGCCCCCCACCTCTGTACAAAGGGTTCCAGCACCCCTGCCCATGCGCGCCATCTCTGCTGCCTTCCCTGATACCTGAAGCGATCTCTGTTGCACGGTGAGTTACTGCTGCTTCAGTCACAAAGTGAAAGAGAAAGCAACCAAGGGAAATAAAAAGCAATTAAGGGAGGAATCTTTCCCATCACCGCTGAGTAACCAAGAAGCTCAGGGCAGGAGAGAGATTCAGATCGGCACCGCCGCAGCTGTCTTTTTGTAGGGGCTGGGGGAGGTACCCTATTATAGGGGGTAACTCTTGAATCATCTTCCCCTGGTGTTTACACTACAGGGCCTGGGAAGCTGTTGTTATCCAGGATGGTCCTATTGTGACCTGGTGGCTGTCAAATATCGGTATCGGTGCCAACACTTAGTGGGAGACAGCTGGGTGTAGGCAGCGAAGCCAGGTGCCGAGGAGGGTCCTCGGTCCCTCTAGCCCCTGAGCGATCTGCAAACCAGAGCTGTGTTTGGTGCTGCTTGAAATGTACCAGCCAGCCGTCACGCTGCACAGCCGAGGCCGTGTCTCCCCTTGGGACAGGAGGGACTCCCCACTGCTTCCTATAAGATTGATCCTCTCCTGTAGGAGAGAACCGTAGACCATAGGGATGAGCAGGGTATGATAAACTAGTGAGAATCAAGCCGCCCTTGGGGAATTGTGGCCAAGGAGTCTGGCCCCTGCTTGGTGTTTGGGATTGCGTGTTCGTGCTGGAAATTGATCCTACCGGTTACTTGCCTACCTGCTTCTGAGGCTCAGGTGCGCCGTGATTCTGCAGCTGGGGAATGTTTGGCTTCTTGTTCGCTCATGTGGAAAGAAAAAAAAAAGTTTCTAGGCCTTATGGTTGCAAAGTTCATCACCCAGATGTAACTGACGCAATCATGCTTGTCAGTGGCACCAGTTCAGGGATTTCGGAGGGATTCAAGTTCCTGTCCCTGCCCCGCACAGAGTCTGCAGACAGCCTGAAACCATAACACGGGAGAGGTGAACTGCCTTGTTCATATCAGGTGGTGGTTAACTCTGAAACCCAGTGATGTCACGATCAGTGTCAGCTATTAAACTTTTGTTTAATTTAATTTAATTGCCAATTAGTATACCTAGTTCTGTTTATCGCAGTTTGCCACCCACATCTTTCCGGGTGCCAAAAACCTCACCTGTCCCCTCCCCAGCTTCTAAAATCCACAGCTTCAGCCATGCCAAGAACTCCTGCAAGGCAGTGATGCCTTTTAACTGCAAAGTTCTGCAGCAGACCGACGATTAAAAACGTAGAGGCCATGTAAAATAAATGGCATGAAATAACTGGGGAAGCTGTAGTGATTGCATTATTTGCTTTCCTGTTGGATTCAGTGAACGTCTCAATGTTTCGATTTATCCAACGCTGCTGCAGACTCTCTGGTCAGTGATACAGGGCTGCTGGAAAAGGTAGAGGATTGCTGGAGAGTGCACAAGCCCCAGTGACGTTCAGCACACATGCGGTGCATTGTTGAGTGTGTTTCATTATCCACGTTGTACGGAGGGGGAAACTGAGGCACGGAACCGCAACGTGATCACACAGTGAGTCCATGGCAGAGTGGGGACTAGGACCCAGTCCTGCTCTAACCGCTAGACCCAAATCCCTTTCCAGTTTCCGGAATGGAACCCAGGAGTCCTGCTTCCCAGTCCATTCTGTTGTTACGACTCGAACCAACTCCCTGCTTAGCAGCAGGAATAGAACCCAGGAGTCCTGTTCACTGGCGATGCTGCCTTTGCTTGGCTCAATCTCACATATAAGGAGCTTGTGTTAGGACAACTGCATGGTCTAATGCCAGCCTCTCCTAGGTCTGTTGTGTCCAGGCCTGTGGGGTAAGCTCAGGCCTCTTAAGGAATTAACCTGCGAACAAAACAAATGTGCCACCTCCGGCTGGGCACAAGCCAGAAGAAATAACTGAAAAATGAAGGACTCCGAATGGTGAGTGAACCGTTCTGAAGGGTGCCCGGTGTCTCCTAGCGATTTCTTGCAGACCGTTGATTCATCGCCCGCTGCTGCCTGCGCCGGCAGAGAGTCAGGCCAGCATGTGGCCAGGGTGGCACAGAAGGGAGATTTAGATCTGGAAATATGAATGGAGGGAGAAGGAAGAATCTGGTGTTGGAGGAAGTGTGGGATAGTGGTCAGAGGAGGGAAATGGGACTTGGGGCTCCTGGTTTCTCATGCTAGCTCAGGAGATTGGGAGTCTGGGCTCTGGGGTCTCTTCCTGGCTTTGACACACATTCTCTTTGTGACTAAGAGCCACGGTTCAGGTGGCCGGTGATTTCTGGACGCTTCCAATTTTTAGGGAGCCCAACGTGAGATGCCTTAAGGGGCCTTGACTTTCAAAGGAGCCGAACCCCTACAGATCCCATTGACTAGAGCATCCGTCACTCAGCGCCCCCCAAAAGGGTGGAGGCGCTGGGGATCTGTGGCCACTCTTGGACAAGCTAGGCTTTAACCCTCCTGTGCCTCAGTTTCCCCATCTGGAAAACAGCTCGAACAACCCCTCCATCCCCCAGGACCTCGTGGCAGTGGTCTCAGGATGAATTCCTCTTTCCAGGGTCCGGTATAAATGCCAGGGTTTATTACTAACTCCCTTAGTCGCCTGCTCCCCTAACAGACGATGTGTTGTGCTGGCTTTACGGCCTCTCTGTAAATACAGCATCTGAACAGACAAGTGTTACGGGAGCGTGTAAAGGTCATGTAGTGCCCGAGGTGGCCTTCTCTTTTAGCCTTCCTCGTCCCCGTGGATGTAAAGTAATGGCTTTTCCTGTACCCCCAGCGCCTGCTCTGTGACCGGCTATTCCAGCCCGGCCCGGCTTGCGCCGTCCTTCCCTGCAATGACCTGCCGTTCCCAGGGTGCCCTTTGGCCCTCTTATCAGTGCTGGGCCAGTGCCAGCTGGGCGCAGGGGGGGCTGTGAGAGGCGGTGGTGGAGCAGTCATAATATTTTAATAGCTGTGCAGCTTGCAATGGAACCCGGGATTATGAAAAGCTCAATTAGCGTCAATTGTGGATGGAGGGATTTTGAGTCAAAAGGGCTTGGAATCAATCTAATGGGCTTGTTTCAACCCTCCCTTTTTTTTTTTTTTAATGTCGTTCGGCCTGTTGCAAGGCAGTTGGCTCTGATTCTATATTGTTTGTATTACAGTAGTGCACACAGGCCTCGACAGCGAGGGCTAGGTCTTACAGAGACAGCGTGGTGCAGTGGTTAGAACACAGCACTGGGACTCGATAGCCCTGGGTCCCGTTCCCACGTCTGCCGCTCACCTGGAGCAAACCATGTCCCCTCTCGTGCTGGTGGCGTTAATGCTTTGTATGACCCCACGTGCTCTGTTCAGGTTGCTGGCAAGCCTGGTGTTCTCCTCTGGACATGGACAGCGCCTGGCACAATGGGGCTTGCTTGGGACCTCTCTCGTTAAGAACATGGCGGGAGAGACAGTCCCTGCCCCGGAAAGCTCGCAATCTAAACAGGCAAAGGGAGGGATCAATGAGGTTTAACGAAGAGAACTGAATGTCTGAATTTCACACGGCAGGTCAGGTCCCCTGCGTCTGCCTGCCCGGAGTGCTTGCGTGGATGCAAAGTGCGGCGCACGGCGGGTAGCTAACCCGGTGGGCCACGGGCCGCCATCCCATGCAGTGCCCTTTGGGTCGTTTTCACAATGCATTGTGGGGTAGAAATGAGTCGGGCAGGGATGCCTGGAAGCAAGGAGTCACGTTCCCATCGTGCAGTTCTCTCTATCCCATAATGCCATCCGTATCCCATAGACTTCTGGGGCACATCGCACTGCTCTTAGCGCTGCAGGAGGGACTCTGTCCCGGGGACGTATGGGACAACTTGTCTGTCCTTTCTGGGCGCGTGGGGAGAATGGTGAGCAGGCGTTGGGGGACGGGCAGTACTCGGATGGCGCTAGCCCAGCGTTTCTTGAATGTGGCCACTGTGGCTGCATGCGGCCACCCCCACCAGGGGCTTTTCTTGCAGCCACAGCCACCTGGGCAGTGACTGGGGGGGGGGGAAGCAGTGGCCCCTCCCCTGCCCCCCTCTGGAGCCACAAATATCAGAGCAGCAGGCAGCCAGTGAGTTCCCCACCTCCCTGCGTGCGGTGAGGCCCTGGCGTCAGGCTTCAGCCCTGGAGTGGCAGGCAGCAGGCTCTGGTCATGGGGCTTTGGGCTCTGTGGATGCCAGGCCTCGGCTCACCACCACCAGTATCATCCCTGGCCCCCACTGCCTTCCCGGCCCCCATCCATCCTCCCTGGCCCCCCCTCTGTCTCCCTACCCTCCTCCTCATCCAGGGCTTAATTCTGCTGTGAAAACTGATCTTAGTATATTTGTTAATATCACTTTTCACAGCCTCCCAGTAAGTCTGCTGTGTAAAGTGATATTAACAAATATTACTTTTCGCAACAGCAGACTTACTAGCTAGCACTTTTTGTTTGTTTGTTTGTTTTGTTTTTTAAAGCAACCGAAAAGCAAAAGAAACCACCACCACAACAGAGGACGAGAATGTGCAAAACACCTTATTTGTGTTTCTATTCTGTTTAGGTCCAGAAAAGAATAGAAACAACTGTACATTATTTTTATCGAGTCTGCAAAAAAACAAACCAAACCCAACCCTCTACGTAAATAAATGATAATGATTTGGACGTATATATGTGCATATTTATCTGTTTTCCATAAAGTTAATTAAGTATTTTAGGAAAAATCGTCAGAGTGGCCCCCAGGAAGAGTTGATGGCCGCGCTCTGAGGTCACTGAAAAATTTGTTGAGATAGCCGGCATTCACACCGCAGCGAGTCTGGGGCAGCCGCTGAGGGCTCTCTCTCTTTGCACTGGCACAACTCCAGTTACCAGCAGCGGGCATTTGAGCGAAGGGTTTGTGTGCGAATGGGACTTGAGTTATAACGTATCTGTTAACTTGGCAGTGAAAGCAAGTCCTCTGCCTTTCCCCTGAGTTCTGGGGGTGTGAAGGGGGGGTGGCATCTGGGGGTTTGTGAGGCTGGGTCTGGGAATTTGTGGGGTTTTTTTCCCCCTACGTTGGTTCATAGTGTGTTTTCTGTGGTTGGTTGGATTTGTTCGTTTGCCCTCTGGGCTGGGTTTGCCGTTGTGATGATGTCATGCTCTTTCTAGGCTTTATTTAATTGAATGCATTTAAATGCTAATTAGCGAAGAGAGTGGTACTGTAGCCGTCCTCTGGCACAAGCACCAGAAAGATCTTTGGGAAACAGCTGTTTGAAGGGGGCCTTAAAGCCCCGCCCAAGAGCGGGTTGGGCGCTAGGCACTGTACATACGCATGGTACAGAGCCAGGTCTGCTCTGACAAGCGAAGCAGATAAAGATTGGGAGGGGACGTGCAACTTCCCTGATGTGTCATTGTGCAGCTGGGGCTAGAAGAACCCACTTTTCCTGACTCCTAGCCCATCCTGCTCTAATAACCCTGCCTGTCAGGCTGCATAGACATCTACTCAGAGTTCTTCTCCCCCATTTGACAGAGGGGGAAACTGAGGCATGGAGGGTCTAAGTGACTTGCCCAAGGTCATGCAGGGAGGCTGTGGCAGAGCTGGGAATTGATCCCAGGTCTCCTGCATGTCACTGTTAGTTATGCATGGAAGAGAGACATTCCCACATGTCCTGGCCCTTTCCCTGGAGGGACCCGCATGGCAGTGAGAAATGAGTCTTAACGGCCCATCCCTTTCCTGAGGCTGCCAACAAGGGGCTCAGCTGGTGCCAGCTGTGTCAGAGGCACCTGTCCGCTAAAGCTCTGGGTTGCAGCCCCCGTCTCATTCACCTAGTTCCATAAACAGCTGGGCGGAACTTCAGGCCCTGCTAATCCAGGCTGGATTCGAACTGGTGACCTGAAGAAAAGAGGGTGCCCCACCTCCTCTGCAGGTATAATGCAGGTCTGAGGCACCCGGGCAGGCGAGCGATGCGGGTGGGGGGGTTGGTGCCAGGAATCAGGAGGTGCTGGCTGTGCTGTTGGTGATGAGCGTATCTTTCTATAGGGCGAGTTGGATTCCTGCCTTGTATTTCTAGGGAGTAAGGGGAGCCATTGGGACAGGGATCTATTTCTGGTTCAGCCACAGACTTCCCGTGGGACCTTGAGACAATCACTTAATCCCCCTCGGCCCCAAATCAGAGAGGAATCTTACGCTGCTGGAATTTACACCTTCCTTTGGCCCACTCAGCACGTAAATAACACCAACTCAGATTTCCTTCAGCTCGCCCCCACCGGCTGACACGTCACGCATCCCCCCCCCATGCTGTGAGAGCCTCGTGCGACACTGGGCACGGCTTGGTGCCAGCTTCAGTTCACGCAGCCTCCTGTCTGAATTCACTGCTGTAGTAGCTCTATCTATGTCACAGGGAGCCTGGTGCTCAGATCTCGTCTATACACGAGCGGTGCCGCGTTAACTATACCCGTGTAGTTAAAATCCTGCATCCCCCTCGCAGAGTGGCCACAGGTTTACTGGTATCAATGTGCTTGTTCTGGTGCAGCTTAGACCCGTATGAGGAGGGGATTATGCTCGACCAGTATAAGCAACCTTTTTACCAGGATAACTGCGTCATCCACGCTAGAAATTGTACTGGGATAACTGTAGCCATAAAGAAAACCCCTCGCCCCTAACTGACATAGTGATACCGGGACACAGTCCCTGTGTAGTGCTTTGAGATCTACCGAGGAACAGGCCTAGCTATTAATTATCATCAGGTCTTAGCGATGACTTAAATTGCTTTCATCCTCTTGGCTGGAAGGTGATAAAGCCAGCAGAAAGTTTGCTCACCGGGCTGTCTTCATCCGCCCCCTTTCCCACGGTGACTCGCATGTGTCGTGTCCCCAGCTCCCATCTTTTAGTGTGTGCGGGGGGGGGGTATTTAGATAGTTCTGGTCCCTCTTCCAGGCTCCCTCCCCTTTTTAGCCATTCTGTTGGCAGAGATATCACCATGCTGAGATCTTTTAAATCCATTACCTGGGTTTGTTATTTATCTGCCTCCCGTGCTCCCAGGGGCTTTGGGTATTTTTTTTTTAAATGGCAGTTCATTGATAAGCACAAGCCGGTTTCCCTGCCAGTGTGAGATGGGCACCCCTCACTGCCCATTTCCTGGTCTGCTTTAAAAAAAAATCTCCACCAGCAACCACAGGTGTCTCTCCCCCAGGGCTATTGCTGTGGTTAAGTGGCTCGTTTTGAGTGCTTTGTTCTTGCGGCTGGGACGGGACTTGAGAGATTTGGGTTTGATTCCTGCCTCTGCCGCAGACTCCCTGGGTGATTTCAGGCAAGTCTCTCTGCGCCTCAGTTCCCCCACCTGTAAAATGGGGATAATGTTTCCTTGGTCAGCTTCTGGGGGTTGCAAGCGCTCTGGGGCCAGGACCATCTCACTGTGCATTTGTATGTTGCTCAGCTGCTGCGGGGAGACGACAGGGTCCCTCGGTGCTACCGGAGCACTGATGATTAACCACTAGGCCCTGCTTCCTCTCTTCACCCTGGCTCTTGTCATTCTCTTGCAGTCAGGAGTCGCCGTGCCCTGGCGATTCCCGCTGAAGGCCCGTCCCGAGCCGTGCGATGGACTCCATGTTTGAGGATGACATCAGCATCCTCACCCAGGAGGCCCTGTGCCAGGATGAGGAGTGGCTGGACAGCCCCAACACGGACCTCTCCAGCGAGATGTGCTCGGCCTCTCACTTCGCCCTCATCACGGCCTACGACGACATCAAAAACCGCCTGACCAGCCTGGAGAGGGAGAACTCCACCCTCAAGAGGAGGCTGAAGATGTATGAGATCAAGGTGAGGCGCGAGAGGGCGAGTGTCCCCCCCTCCCACCCTCCCAAATGCAGCCAGATCCAGGGTGGACCTGACCCCGGCCAGGCGAATGGGACTGCTGGGACAGGTGCCAGGAGTCCAGGATAATTGTAATAGCAGCTGTCACCGTGAGGTGCGGGGTGTGCGGCTCTGGGGTCACGCCCGCAGTAATACACAGCCGGGTGTGCCGCTCTAGGATTGTACGCCTGTGTACAGCTTCGTGGGCAGCAGCTCCGGGGTTGTAGATTTCATTAGACACCCCGGGGCGGGGCGGGGGTGTTTCTGGGTTCACACGCGTTTCTGTGGGTTGTCTACACAGTGTGCGGCTCTGGGCTTGTCCCCGGGATTATACACCGCTGGGCGTGCAGTTTCCTGTGTCTCTAGCACAACGATGATTAACCAGAGCGCGTCTCGGTTGTGCTTGGCGCTGGCCTGAGCAGAAGGCCACTCGCGGGCCCCATTCTGAGACAGCCACATCCACGGAGCTTTGGGAGTCCCTCTGAACCGAGCCGAGCGGCGTTCTGTTCTCCTGGGCCGGCCTGTAACTTGGTCCATTGGATGCCAGCTGGGGGCAGCCCCTGGGCTCCTGGGGAGGTGCCGGGGCTGCCGTCGGGGGGTTCCTTGATGCCCGTGTCTGCTTTCGCCCCGTGGCTGCAGTACCCGGTGATCAGTGAGTTCGGGGAGGAGCGCCTCTTCTCGGTCTACAACTCCCAGGAGTGCTCCCTGCTGAAGAGCGAGAAGGCCAGCCTCCAGCAGCAGCTGAACCAGTTCCAGCATGAGGTGGGTGGCTCGGGGGGCTTGGCGCCTCGCTCGCCTGGGCCCGTTGGTTCCTAGCTGAAAAGATCAGGGTCGTGGCGAGGTCTGGAGGATGGAGTTAGCCAGGCCCTGTGCTGCAGAGGTGTATGTGTGTCTGTCTGGGGTTTGGAGGGCCCAATAGAGGGGGATTCTCAGTCCTAGCAATTGTGTGTGTGGATTTGCAGAGCCCAGTAGAGACAATTTCTCAACCTTTGGGATAGAAGGATCTGCAGGCCCCGATGGAGGAGGATTCTCAGATGCGGGGTGGGGGGTAAGCCTGGCATCCTGGCAAATTCCAGCTCCGATAATTATACTTTGCCAACCAAAAAGCCCCTTCCCGGGCCACTTAAGCCAGGCATGCCGTTTTTCTTCTCTTCCGGTGCGAAACATTGCTGGGTGCTGTTAAACAGCTGCTGTGTTGCACCCCAGAGGTGGCTGCATTTCAGAGGCGGTCTCTACATAGATAACACTTGTAAAGCACTGTGGTTTCAAGGGGCGGGGGAAAGGGAAGCTATTTATTATCTGCTCTCATCGTTCCTGTGTCCACTTCTCTCTGGCTGGAGCAGGATCAGCGTCTCCCCCGCTGCTCAAGTATCAGAGGACCCCACGGCAGAGAGGCTTGGACCTCTGCCTTTAGTACCTTTAGCATGTGTCCATAGATGCGGCGTGTCTCTCGGCTCCCTGCGAACAGCTCCCTTTGCTTCTTTCCAGCTGCAGAAGAGCAAAGAGAGGGAGGAGCAGCTGGACGAGATGATCCAGGCGTATGAGAAGCTATGTGTGGAAAAGGCTGATCTGGAGTCGGAGCTGGGGGAGATGGTAGGTTCCAACAAGTGCCCTGCATGTGCCACAAACTCGCGGCTGGGATAGTCTTCAACCACTCAAAAATAGGCCAGAGGAAACCAGATTGAATAACCCTTTGGTGGGAGGCAGGTAGCTAGGGAGAGGAAGGGTAGTCAGGGGGCTATGGGGCTGGCCTGGGACTTAAGAGACCCAGGTTTGATTCCCTGCTCTGCCACAGATGTCCTGTGTGCCTTGGGCAAGACCCTTAATCTCTTTGTGTCTGCTCCCATCTGTGCAGTTAAGTAAGAGCGCTGTTCTGAGGATAAATGCATTAAAGACTGAAGCGCTTAGATACTGTGGTAATAGGAGGTGGCATAAGGTACCAGATAGTTTGTTCTGTCCTTTGATCTTGGAGTGTCTCTGGTGGCTAGAACAGGGGACTGAGGGACAGGACTCCTGGGTTCCATTCCTGGCCCTCACAGGGAGTATGGCCCAGATCCCCAAAGGGATTTTGGCCTCTAACTTCATGCAAGTTTAGGTGCCGAAATACCTTTTGCAGCTCTGGGCCCGTGTGCAGGGAACCAGTATCAGGATTCTATTCCCAGGACTCCTGGGTTCTATTTCCAGGTCTGCTGCTGACTCACTGTTGCTGGGCAAATCGCTTCACCTGTCTGTGCATCTGTCAAGCGGGGCCGATGATAGTGACCCGCTGTACTCTCCCTGGCGGGGCTTCGCTCGTTTGAGCTCTGTGCTTGGGGAATGCAGAGTGCTCCAAGACACAATTCTTATAATGGCTGGATTCATGCATCAGGCAGCGTAACTCGATTACTTACCTCGGTTAATGCCTGAGTCAGAGCCCGCTGCAGTGCGGCTTTGAACGTGACTTTTATTAATGTGTCTTATCACTTCTCCTTCGCTTTGGAAGTGCTCTCGGCTCCCTCGGGCAGCAGAACCTCTTTGCTTCCAGCTGTCCCCCGGCTGCGGGTTGCTCTCAGAGCTGCATGAAGACGCTGCAGGTTAAGCCCATTACTTCTTGTCTTACCTTCCGCGGGCACCATAGGCACCAACTTTCTCCCGCGCCGGTGGGTGCCCGTGTCCCCCGCCCCTGGCCCCGCCCCCATCCCAACCCCACCCCCAAAGTCCCTGCCCTAACTCCACCCCCTCGCTGCCCCTATTGGATCCCTTCCCCAAATCCCCGCCCCGGCCCCGCCTCTTTCCCAGCACGCCATGTTCCCCCTCCTCCCTGCGAAATCAGCTGTTTCATGGCGCAAGCGCTGGGAGGGAGGGGGGAGAAGCAGGACGCGGTGGCGCGCTCGCGGAGGAGGCGGAGGCGAGCACCCACCGATTTTTTTTTCCTTGGGTGCTTCAGCCCCGGAGCACCCACAGAGTCGGCGCCTATGGCGGGCACGCAGAATAGTCAATCGCAGGCCTCTTTGTGACAGCCCGCACCACATTGCAGACTGTTCTCAGGTCCCGCCCCTCAGTCTGCTTTTTCTCAAGACTAAACACGCCCAGGTTTTTAAAAACTTTTTTCCCCATGGGTCGGGTTTTCTAAACCTTTGATCATTTTTTGTTGCCCTCCTCTGGATTCTCTCCAGTTTGTCCACGTCGTTCCTAAAGCGCGGTGTCCAGTGCCGAGCAGAGTGTGATAAATCCCTCCCATGTCTTACGGCTTGCCGTCTACACTTCAAATGCTGCAGCGCTTCACCAAAGACGTGGCCTGTGTTGATGGGATTTCTTCTCCCGTTGACCTCCGTGAGTGGCAGTAGCCAGAATTCTCCCATCAATCTAGCTCTGCCTGCACCAGCGACGTAGTTACACCAACCTAACTTCCTAGTGTCGACCAAGCCTCACGCCTGGCCCCCTTGTTAACACGCCCCAGAATGATCTTCGCCTTTTTGACAACTGCATCACACTGCTGACTCATACGCCGTTTGTGATTCACCGGAACCCCCAGATCCTTCTCAGCAGCACAAACACCTAGGCAGTCGTTCGATCAAAAGAGATTTGATATTTTTTTTCCCTTCGGTCCTACGTACTTTGCGCTTGTCTTTATTGAATTTCATCTGGTTCATTTCAGACCAGTTCTCCGGCTTGTCGAGGTCTCGTTCTGTCCTCCCGAGTGCTTTTAACCTTATTGTTGTTAAGTGGGCTGGGTAAAAACCTCTCGCGTTCATTAGTTTAACAACTGCCCTTCATTTTGGTGGAATGTAAGTAACAAAAGCCGTCTCCAAGACAAAGGCGCACCCAAGGCCACCCAGGAATTCAAAAGATCAGGCAAAGAGGATCCAGCTGAATGTTGTTTTCGGGGTGCAGACGTGTCTGTGTGGGTGGGACCGAGAGGAGACACAGGGACTGTGGTTTATGCAGCGCTCAGGTGTGACGATTGAGCTGGTGGCTTTTGCTGTGGTTGACGGTCCATTGCTGGGATTTTTCTGAAGTGTCTAAGGGAGTTAGGCACCCAACTCCTATTGGAATTTGAAAATACACCCAGTGCGGGGGGCAGATTTCAGCTACTGAATCTCATAGGTGTTTGTGTAACCGCCTGGTGAGTGCGCGTTACAGGTACTGATCTGCGGGGGATCAGAGTCTGTTACACAGGCCAGCTGCAGAGCTTTCACTCAAGCTGTAACAGTTCCTGGTTTTAGTTCAGGAGGTCCCCAGTTCAATCCCTGGTGTGTCAGCCACAGTAGTGGCCATAAGATTAGCTCTCGGGCTCTGGCGTGTAAGTTCAGATTGTACAGCCCCGTGCACCACATGCAGAAAGGGCCCACAAACCACGTGGTGTGCAAAGGGTTGCGTGTGTAGAGGGTGGGGGGATATACTTGCAGCACAGATCCCTTTCCTTCACCCTCTTTCTGCACCCCCTTTTTTCCCCTCCTCCCCAGAGAGCTTTGGTGGAGACTCATCTGAATCGGATCCGGAGCCTGGAGCAGCAGCTGAGACAGAGAGATGGCAACTCCTTCCAGAACCTCAACTCCCAGCTGCAGAACCAGGAGGTCCAATACCTGTCGCTCCACGGAAGCCCTGGCCTGACACATGGTGAGTTTTTCGTTTCTGCCCTGGGAAGATGTTTGGTCTTCCCCAGCGTGGACCCTGCGTCATGTTGGCCATTGTAGAGGGACTTGTAATACGTGGGGGCTTATGCCCTCACTGGCCTGGATTCCCAGCTCCTTAAGGCCATTTTTCTGCTCACTGCATTGTGGGGCACTCGTGGGTCTGCCCAGTCATTGGTGTTTAGAGCAGCCTCGGGGTTGCTCTAACTTACACTCTGCTTTGCATGGTGCTGTATGGGCCCTGGGAAGCAGGGAATAGTTGGAGTGCGCTGCCCTCTCCCTCCTCATCCCGGCCTCCAGAATGGAGTCCCGCTATGAGGTGTTCTTTAGCCTAATTAATATTTTATAGGGTTTCTAGATTTTAGCACCAAAAGGCATCATTATGACTGTCTAAACCAGTGGTTCTCAACCCAAGGCCCACGGGCTGCTTGTGGCCCAATCAGCACACAGCTGCGGCCCATGTGACATCCTCAGGGCCATATAGGTAGTATATAGGGTAGATGCGCCCACATAAGACATCGAGAGCTGCATATGCGGCCGATGTTGGTAAATAGGTTGAGAGACACTGAGCTAATCTGACCTCCCGCACAACGCAGGCCGTGGAATTATACCCTACATAAGAAAGGCCAGACTGGATCAGACCAAAGGTCCATCTAGCCCAGCATCCTGTCTTCCCACAGTGGCTACTGCCAGGTGCTTCAGAGGGAATAAACAGAACAGGGAATCATCAAGTGATCCATCCCCTGTCGTTCATTCCCAGTTTCTGGCAAACAGAGGCCGGGGACACCATCCCTGCCCATCCTGGCTAATAGCCACTGATGGGCCTATTTGGGGTGGTTCTGAGTCCGGCCTGTTAGCTTGCAGAGTACTGTGGGCCGCTGATGCTTTCGGTATCTTTATGTCACCGCTGAAAAGAACAGCTCTATGGCACAGCTCCGGGCCGCTCGAAGGGACGGGGATCAAACCACGCCAGGGTCCCGTGCTGAGGCACGGTGCTTTCCGGCCAGAAGAGGGCACTGCAGCCCCTCCGGTTGTCGCTTCTGTTTCTGAAGCCTGCCACAAGCCTGGTTAATGGCTCGTTTCAGACTCCCTGCCACCCGGAAACACCGAGTCCCTTTCCATGGCTTTAGTGGGGGAGATGGCGCAGACCAGCTGTTCACAGCTGGATGGATGCTCCCGATGAAATAACAGCCGTTGCCGCTCTGATAGCACCTGGATCTCCGAGCGGGAGGGTAGCTCTGGGGACACCGGCCAAGCTGTGCCGCGCTCTGGGAGCGAGACACCGTTCTCCTCCAGAGTCACGGGATGGGTGAGGGAGAAGCAGAGAGGCACAGGGGGGCGGGGGGAAGTGAGCTCCTGCCTCCCGGTTCCGTGCCTGGACCCCATCCCTCTGTGAGCTGGTGTAAGAGCAGCCTGCAAAGCAAACCCACCGGCTCTTTGATCACCAGCTGCTTCTCCTAGTGGTGGTTTCGCTAACGAGTGCCGAGGAGTCTTTGGTGATGGTGGGAGAAGGACTGATCCCCCCCATGCTGCTTGTGGCTTGACTCATGTTAAAGGTGCCCAAGACTCGAGTGATCCCCCTAGGGTGACCAGACAGCAAATGTGAAAAATCGGGACAGGGGGTGGGGGGTAATAGGAGCCTATATAAGAAAAAGGCCCAAAAATCGGGACTGTCCCTATAAAATCCGGACATCTGGTCACCCTAGTTCCCCTTGCCATAGAAAAGGGAACCCTGGCCACCCCCTGTGACTTCTTCACCCCTGAGAGCCACAGCTGCCAGCCTCATCCGTCTGGCACAGGCACTTCCGGGATGAGCTGCAGCGGAATAAAGATGCTCTAATCAGGGCGGCTAATTACCGAGCAGCACGAGTCACTGGGGCGAGTGTGAAACCTGCCGTTAAATACAATTCAAGGAAGGGATCATTGAAAACCAAAGAGGAAGCTGCCACCTTGGGTGTCTGGGCACCAGACGTGGGCTGCTGGCCAGTTCCTCAGCTCAGGCGTTGCTGTCCGCGGAGCTGGATCGATTGACGCCCGCTGGGGATCTGGCCCCTTGGCGCCAGTGGACTGATGCTGGTTTACCCCAGCGAGGGATCAGGCCCTGGGGCTGTCAAGCCAGAGCTCTCAGGCTCTTACTGGGCTGGGCTGGGACCATGTGTAACCCAGACACGGGGTCATGTCTCCTCCTAACGGCCGGCCCCAGCGAGGAGCGGGGCCTGGCTAACTGCTCTAGAGGCAGCAGACGGTGCCTCGGAGGTGCAGGGCCCTGGTTTCACGCTAGCTGCAGACGGGAGTGCCCGTTTGTACGTGGCGTCTGTTCCCTGGGCAGTTCTTGCTTTGGTTTGTTACAGAGACGGGGCCGGTTGTTCGTTTCTTTCTGTGGGGCTGACCCCAATTGGGCTTTTGTGTTCTGACCTCCCCCCCGGGAGAGGGATGCTGGCGGAAGGGAGGCAGGTAGAGGGAGCCAGCCTGTGCCAATTGGGGTGGGTCTGCCTCCCTGCAGCGCCTCCCTTCACCGGCATTGTCCCATCCCCCCCCCAGTGCTGGATCACTCGATGAGCTGGCAGAGCTCCCGCAGCCTGGAGCAGCCCAGCGAGCTGGAGGTGCACAGGCTGGAGGCCGAGCTGGAGGAGGCCCGGCACGAAGCCCAGAGCTCGCAGCGCCGGGAGGAGCAGATGAAGGCAGAGTGCGAGAGGCTGCAGTCTGAGCTGAAGCAGCTCCAGGAGACCCGGGCGCAGGTGAGGGGGCAGTCGGGCCGCTGCGGGTGCTCACCTGGGCCCGATCCTGCCCCGGACTCCTTGCAGGATCAGGCCCCGTGAAAGAGCAGAGGCCCAGTCCTGTACTGGGGCCTTGCTGCCATTTGGAATCGGGGCTTCTGTTTGCCGGGAGCACCCAGGGATGGTTGCAAACCTGTGCCCCTCCCTCTCCAGCTGAGAGCTCAGGCAGGGGTGGGTCCCGCTCTCGGCCCCACTGCTGTACCTCTGGAGCATCCCCTTGGGCCGGGTGGAGTCATGATGGGCAGAGACCTGAGCCTGGTCCTGGTCTCTGTCCCTGAGAACGCAACAGCAGGGGAGAGAGGGGATGGCTGGGTTACCAGCTGGGGAGACTGGGAAATCCACTGGGACCGGGATCAGAGCTGCCCCGGAGTGTGTGCGTGAAGGGTTGGGGCTCCCTGCTGATGGTAATAGGGGTTGTCTGATGTTCCCTAGGACCTGGCGACCAGTCAGTCGGAGCGGGATATGGCCTGGGTGAAGAAAGTCGGTGATGACCAGTGAGTACCCGTCAGTACGGACGGATGTGCTTCTGCGTAACCCGGGGTGGGAGGGGGAGAATCCTGCCCCGCCCGATGCAGGATGTGGGTGGCCAGATCTGTGAGGCGAATGACTTGGCAGCTGGATGCTTCTCTTGCCTTTGAGGTGGCCCAGGAGCCTTGGTCTGAACTGGCCCTTAGTGGGAGAGAAACGATGAGAGACACGGTGCAAGGGCCCCTTCCCCCAGCTGTTTGCCTGCTCTGAGTCTCTGGATCAATAACGCCCATGGGCCCAAGCCGCCAGCCCTCCATCCCATTGGCGTCAGAGAGCAGCGGGGCTGCGGGATCAGGCCCTGACTCTGTTTCCACCGGACCCAGCTCTGAACCATCCCTGGCTTCAGCTCAGCAGGGGGCCCTGACTTTCCAATGTTTCTGTATTTGGCGGGGGGAGCCCAACTTGTGACCCTTTCAAAGGAGCCTGATTTTCCAAAGGGGTGGAGTGCCCGGAGCCACTGATTAAAGTTGGCAAGAGCGCAGGTTCTTGGCACTGTGAAAACGGGATCCTCTTTTAGCGGCCTCAGGTCGGGCTCCCTGGACAATAGAGGTGCTCCAAGTGTGTGGCGTAGGGATACTTTGTGTGTGTGGGCGGGGGGTGAGTGCCTCATGTGGATAGGGGTACCTCAGGGGGAACGGGGTGTGGCGTAGGGATATCTCTCGGGTGAGGGCGTACACGTGTGGCGTAGGGGTACCTCGGGGGGAACGGGGTGTGGCGTAGGGATATCTCTCGGGTGAGGGCGTACACGTGTGGCTTAGGGGTACCTCGGGGGAAGTGGTGTGTGGCGTAGGGATATCTCTCGGGTGAGGGCGTACACGTGTGGCGTAGGGGTACCTCAGGGGGAACGGGGTGTGGCGTAGGGATATCTCTCGGGTGAGGGCGTACACGTGTGGCGTAGGGATACCTCGGGGGGAACGGGGTGTGGCATAGGGATATCTCTCGGGTGAGGGCGTACACGTGTGGCGTAGGGGTACCTCGGGGGGAACGGGGTGTGGCGTAGGGGTACCTCCGGTGTGGGGGCAGTGTGTGGCGCAGAGATATCTGATGGGAGGAGTGTTTGGCGTAGGGATATCAGTCCCTCGCCGAGTAGCTGCTGTGCGGCGCTGCCTGGTCACCCCAGGGGGCCGGTGTAGGGAGTCCGGCCCGTTCAGGGATCCGGATCTCCTTGTGCACGTGCCCCCAGGGCCCCCTGACGACATGCGTGCCCGATGGCTGGCATAGCAAACCCTGTGAGAAAAGCCCGGCGGGTTCGGCTCCTAGGGTCCTTCTCCCGCATGGTTTCTCCCCGAGTGCCCTCACCCGGAGTGCCACCCCGGCGCCTGGTATCACATATCACCTGGCTGACACTTCTTGTCAACCCGTCGGGGAGCGTCTCCTGGGAGAGCTGTCGCAGGCCGACAGGCGAGGCGCGTGAGCGGCCCCTGCACGGCGGAGCTGCCTGCGCTGAGGAGGGCAGCCGAGGTGAAGCGGCTGGGTGGATGCACTCCAGGGGGCAGCAGCGAGCTTGTCCTGGTACCTGGCATGACGAGTGTTTGACCTTCCCTTCCCCACCTTGTGCCCCTGGCCCAAAGGGTTAAACCTTGCAGTACCCGGTGAGGGCGGTATCTACTCTTCTGTCCAGTGCACAGAGGGGTAAACTGAGGCATCGAGTGAGACAGCGACTCACCAAAGATCCCATTGGCTGCTGTGGGAGCTCGGTACTTGGGCAGGGACAGAGCCCAGCAGGCCTCTGCTCTAACCACTAGCCCACCGTGTGGATCATTGCTCTAGTGGGTAAGGCAATGGATAGCATTTAGTAGACCCTGGGGGCTGTTTCTGCCTCTGCCACTAACCTAGTGTGCAACCTTCAGTCAGTCCCTTCCCCTCTCTGTGCTTCTCTCTCCCTTCCCCACCCTGTGGCTTCCTTGGGGTAGGGAGCATCTCTCCTGTATTTGTACAACGCCTAGCACCATGGGGGTCCCAATCTCGGTGGAGGGTTCTAGGTGCTACTGCCAGGCCATGCCGCTCGGAATGAGTGTCCTAGCGAGTTCTAGATGCCCGATCTCTCTTGCTCTTGGGGCACTGGAGAGACTCAAGCCTACCTGGTTGCTTCTCTGCCACTCGCAAAGGATTATCTCCTGTTCAGTGTGGCAACAGAAAGGTGGGAATATTACACTGAGCCCTGCTAACCGCCCCGGTGTGGTTACTGAACGGGCTGCCCCCAGTTCAGCCACCCCCATCTCGGGAGCGCCTGTGACTCCTGATTGCACATCAGCTGCTGAAGAGTTGAAAATAAACAGTTCAAAGCCACTTGGCCTCACATCCTATTCCCGAGGCCCTGGAAGTCGATAGACTGTCCGAACTCTAACAAGCTGAGCGTGCTGTGTGGAGGAGGGGATGGGGAGGAGAAGGGGGAAAGGCTTTTAAAAACATCCTCCTTTCTCACCAATGTCCGAATCACTTGTGCCAGACTCGTGTGTGTGTGTGTGTGTGTGTGTGAGTGAGAGAGAGAGAGAGAGAGAGAGGGAGAGAGACTGTATTACTGGCGTCATCTGCTTCCGTTGAAAAATACCTGCCATGGCTGTGAAAATGGAGAACTCGCCTCCCTCCTGCTGTTGAACTGATGGTGGGTTTTGTGATGATCGCTGGGAAGTCGAGGGAAGAACGCAGGGGGGCTGCGTGCTTACAGGGGCTTTTGGGTGTCTGTCTCCCGGCTGCCCGTTGCCTTGCCCCTTATGGTGGTGGTCATACTGGTGCTGGTGAGTGCCTCCGCCGTGCCTGACCTGCAGAGGGTATGAGTCAGCTGGGGGCGCTTGGCTGTTTCGCTCAAGCAGTAGCAGCTCCTGCTTTTAGCTCTGGAGTTCCCCGGTTCAGTCCCTGACGTGTCTCACACAAGGGGAAGGCACAAGCAGACCAGGTGGCGTGTGTCCGTGTGTGTATCCCTTGTGCGATTGTCTGTGTTTCCTCAGGAAGGGTGAATAGGAGAACAGCAGGGGACGACTGACACTGAGGAAGGGTGAATAGGAGAACAGCAGAGGGCGACTGACGAAGGGTGAATAGGAGAACAGCAGGGGGCGACTGACAGGGCAAGTTCCCTCAGGTTGTAACATCTCCGCAGAAAGGGCCCCCTGGAAAGGAGCATGAATACTCCAGGGACCAACAGACAAAGCAAGGGGGTTTGGATAAGGAGCCTGGTTTTAAACCGGCCTTCTTCCTGATCCAGCAAGCGGACAGGTCCAGAGAGGGAGGGTTGGAAGGACTGGGGCTTGTTCGGCGCTGAAGCTGTGATGAACTGGTAACCTCAAGGACTTCCCTTGGGTGGGTGGGTGGGGGAGGGCTGAAGGACTTATCCCTCCCGAAGCCCTGCTAGGGTCAGGGCGAATTCTGGTGAGCTCATTAGCATGCACGTGGGTTCTTTCGTTATTCGTAATGTTTTCTCTGTAATGCTTTTTACCTTCAGAGCAAAGTCGGCTTGCCTGGGAAGTGCCGCGCGGTGACTTCTAACTGTTGACAGTCGCTCTATTGTCAGTCTCGGACAGCCTGTCTGTGCTGGGAAATACACAGTGAAAGGCAGGGAACTGGGCAGCCTGGGAACACCCCGGCCTGAAGGGGGAGAGACACGGGGCTCCGTCCAAAAGAGGCAACAGCCGGGGAGCTGGCAGCCTGACGAGTGCCCTGAAAATTGCCCTGAACTAGGGTAACTGATCATACAGAGGCCCTGATTTTGTTCCATGGAGGCTTGGTCAGGCTGCTCCCTCAGCTTAAAGACGACTGGAATTGGCTGTAAACAGCCCTTCAGAATCCCCCGTCCTGCTCCCCCCATCCCCATCCCAAGTAGGGACTGGATGGAGGTCAGTTAGAGCAGCCCTGAGTCACCTTCGCCCTCTCTGTCCCAAGTGAAAGAACAGTCACTGAGAATCAGGCCCCAAAATGGAGACTCGGGCCCGTGGTTCCTGCTGGAGGCCACAGCAGAGACGGGCCCGGCAGTGAAGGAATCATGTGACGCTTGCTCCATCAGGACACCATCCAATCCTTCCATCGAGCCCGTGTCACCCAGGTACTGGGTGCTCCAGGCTGTAACAGGGCCTGGGAAAACAGCGCCTGCAAGGCAGCTGGGTATCTGAGAAACATGGGGAACAGCTGGGATGGCTGGAAGCTGTTTGGAGGCCTCCGTGAAATGAGTTGGGGAGGGGAGTGTCTCAGTCCCATTAGCTGGCACCCTCGTTAGCAGTCTCACCGGAGAGGCTGTGGATCGAAAGGAAGGGTGGTTGGATCTCCACACTTGCCCTCGGCAGTGGTGTCCCTGGGGCAGCGGGCGCAATGCTCGGCCTGGCCCTGAACTGCAGAGCGGGGACTCCCGATTTCAGCGCTCTGCACCTCGAGCGGCCAAGAGAAAATTTCAGGGCTCCCATCCGATCCTGGTCACATGCCGGCCTGGCTCCATGGGCTTCGATGGAGCTCCTCGCAGTTGGCAGCTGGCTTCAAGTCTGCCCGAGATGGGAATTGGCCTCTTTGAATCATGCCAGGCGCAGCCGTCCGCCCTGGGAGGACACCTCCGTAATTAAACTGTCGCAGAGTCAGCCCCCTGGAAAACAGCCCACGCTGGCCTGCCTGCTCCAGCGTCTGGGATTCCGCCACCCCCTGTGCGTCCTTGATTATCAGCTGGGTAAACATTTGGTGTGTTTCCAAGTCGGCTCCTCCGCTCATGAAGCTGATTACTGGATTCCCTCTTTCATTATCTCTGCTCTGCTGGGAATCCCTCCCCAGGGGATCCTCGGGCTCATTTCCTGCACACAAGGGCCATGCCAGTGCTGCTGTTGCAGCTAATCAGGCAGAAGCCGAGGCAGGTTCTAAAGGAAGGGGGGGAGGGAAGATGCACCTTCCAAACTGTGTGTGGGGGGGTCCCTCATGGAGCACCCCTCCCCTCAACCGTCATACTAACGAGCTTCTCCTTTGGGGTTGGTGTTAGTGAGGTCTGGTGGGGAGAAGAGAGTGATAGACAGCAGCAGGTGGTGGTTCTGGGTCGGTGCTAACTGCTGGGATGCCTGCTCCCTGTCCCCTCCGATTTCCTAGCTAGCCTGGAAGTCGGTAGCCAGTGAGCCCATCCTGTGTTCCCACGCGGCAGGTGCGTGTAAGCGATCAGTGGGTACCAGCATCGCCATCATTCCAGCTTCTTGCTGTTCCGGGATGGATTTGTACCTTGTGAAGCTTTGCACTTCCGGGGCTCTTTTCACACCAGGCTCCAAAAGTGCTTTAACGAGCGCTAATTAACGCAGCCTGTCCGCACCACTTCGAGTTGGGGGATGGGCCAGGACTAGGAGTTGGGCCATCTGGGTTCCGTTCCTGCCTTCTCTTGTGCAACCCTGGTGCAAGTGGCAGCCCTGCTCTGTGCCTCAGTTTCCCCATTTGTAAAAGGAGGCGGGGGATGGTGGTATAAAGAATCCTGACACTGACTCCAGGTGCGTTGTAGTAAGAGTCCGAGTGATTCTTCTTTCCTTAGCCTGTTTTGCTGACAAGGAAACTGACGAGCCGTGAATTAGTGGCGGAGCAGGGACTGTAACTGGAGTCCTGGTTCTTAGTCTACGTCTGCGGTTGAGCCGGGAGGTGAGGAGCTCGCGTCTGTGGACCCATGTTAGCTCAAACAGAGCTAGCACGCTGAAAACAGCAGCGAAGCCGGGACAGGCCGGGCAGCAGTTTGGGCTTACTCCCGAGTACGTACCCCGGGGGTCTGGGCAGGACGTACTCGGGTGGCTGAAGCACCCCCCGCACCCCAAGTTCCAGCATCTGTGAGTGCGGGTACGTGGACGTGAGCTGCAAATCAAACGTAGTTGTGGGGTCTACTAGCCGACGCTTCCCCCACCTGCCTGCATGAACCACTTGGGTTTTTCTCGGCCTCAGAGTAGGAATCATTAACGCATCATACGCAGCTCGCACATACGCATGCCCTCCCTGTCGCCTCCCAGCACTGACGCACAATCCTATTAAATTGTTAGTGAAGAATGCATGTCATCTAAATCTGTCGCATCAAAATCTATACTCTGAGAACGCCAGCGATACCGTCCCCCCCCCCCCCCCGCCCGCCATCCCCTCCAGGAAGGAAGGAAAGATCTTTGCACCTTGAATGTGTCATCCAGCTAATGAAATTCAGCTCTCCTGGGTCCTTAATTTAGAAGACACGGTGGCATGAAAAGTTGCCAGCTGAGAGAACTGTATTTTACACCCTGCTAGACTTGATGTGTTCGGACCATCCAGTCGTGTGTCTGATTGCTGCTGCTTTACTGGCAGACGGTAACCATTTCTTTATCTCACCCTTGTGCTTAATAACGCCTTCATTAAAGTCTTGTCTGGGCCTTGCTGCCTGGCTGTTCATTTAACGCAGGGGTATTGTTTGTTCGTTTGTTTCATCATAAGCGGCATTGGCCGGACACTGCCGTGGGGACATTTGCAGCTGTGCTTTTTTTTTTTTTTTTTCCTTGCAACACACCCTAGCTCAGAGAGGTGTGATGCGAGCTTTTGATCTCCGGGAGGCCAGCTACATTTGCATGAGCTCATTCTAAAAGTGAGTGTGAATCAAATGTGTGAAAAGCACAACACCACTGGTGTTCTCTAGCTGTTTGTGCTGAGCAATGAAAGCCCTTAGCAGAGAGCCAGGATGCCTCTGCAGCTAGACGCAGGGAGAGGAGATTAAAGATTTTGAATGAACTGTAAGTACATACTCCCATTGATCGACTCCTCTGCAAAAGACAGATGGTGCTTGGTTGCCGGTCTGGCTATGCTGGGACCTAGCTGTGAGTGCCTCTCGTGGCTAAATGAACTCCCCTCCCCTTCCTCCTTAGGTTTTGAAGAGGGTTTGAGTTTATGTGGACCTCTTGTATCCAGCGGGACAAATGTGGTCTCTCATTGTTTGCGGAGACCCAGCTGCAGTGTCTGCAAGGCTCGGCTGCTGTGAACTCTTCGCTAAGCGTCTTCAGCTTTGCTCGCTGCTCCCCTTGGCCCTAAGCATGGCACGAGGTTGCGGCAGAGATGCGCTCAGCGCGAGTCCATGTGTGTAAGAGAGGCACTGTGACACTAGAGGCAAAGCATGTGGGTTCTGCTCCCAGCTATGCTGCCTGGCCTTTGGCGAGTGTTCTTTGCGGTAGCACCCGGAGGTTTCAGCCCGGGGTGCCTGGGTTCTATTTCTGACTTGTTTGGGGTGAAACTTACCCCTGTGCACCAGAGAGCCAGCACCAGGTGTAGTTGCTACCAAAGCCTTGAAAGGTTTAAAATCGGGCAAGCCACTTAATCTGTCTGGGCTTGATTCTGCCCAGGTGTCAGTGGAGTGGATTTCATGGATGTCAGTAGAGTTCACTCCAGATTTACACGAGCACAAGCAGATACTGGAGCCCATTGTGTGGTCCTAAACTGGCTTCAGTGGTGACTTTTGCTTTAGTCAGGACTTGCGTGGTTTGATCTTTCCAGAGGGTGGAACCTGGATTTACTCTGGCTAGTTCAGTGCTGGTATTCATCTTGGTTTCTCACTGGCCGTTTTTAAATTTGCCAGTTTACGGTGCCGAAAATAAAGCTGGATCTGCTGTCCATGGGGCGTTACTACCGCGCGATGGTAGGAAATGCCACAAGAAGATAGCATCTTGCTTTTGTTCAGTTCTGGGGCATTAAGGAACCTTTTGTGAAAAATATAATCACAAGTAAAAAAAAGAAACAAACCACATGTAACTGAAATAACAGATATGGAACCCCCCCCCCCCCCCGTCCTAGCTTGTATCCGCTAATTGCAGGATTCCTCTCCTATATCTAATATTGTAACGTGTCTATGGCCTCTTAGAAATTGACAACAGAGTAAGATCTGGATCCTCCTGCTTCAGAACCGAAGGAGACCCTCCTTCAGCTACATGCAGTTAGAGCTGGGTGTAGGGTGACCAGATGTCCTGATTTTATAGGGACAGTCCTGATTTTGGGGTCTTTTTCTTATATAGGCTCCTATTAACCCCCCCCCATCCCATCCTGCAAAAAACTTTGAGAGTAAAATAAATACCCGGTTCCACACTAGGGACAAAACCAAGACTTTTGCTCATTTTTTGAAAAATGAGAGACCGACCTCACCCCAGAGCATTGCATGTGCAGGATCTATCTTCAATCCCTGCTCCAAACCAGGCAGAACGGGGACCTGAACCTGTCCCTCCTACATCGCAGGGGAGCACCCAAGCCATTGGCGATTGGGAGATATTGTTCTTGCTTTGACAAGAAAGTCCCTCCTGCACCTGAAACGCCTTTCTGCCAAAGCTTTTCCTACAAAAAGTTTTGGTTTCAGCAAATTGGCCCTTTCTGACCCCCTCCCTTCCCCCCAGAAAAGTTGAGTTGAAAAATTCTGAACCAGCGCTAGCTGCAGTACAAGGCGTATGGCAGGCAGTTATGCAGTTCCGATGGTATCCAGCAGAGGGCAGCGGTGACTCAGCTACACTAGCCAGTTCATTGCACTGGTTGCTCAGGGAATGGGCCTTTAGTTGCAAAATCAATGAGATGACAACAGAGCAGAATTCTGGAGATGAAACCCGTGAGCCTTTAGTCCTGGTCTTACTCCCACTGAGGTTAAATGGCAGGCGCTCCAGGTCCTACATCTGGATCAGATCCTCAGCTGGTATCAGTTGGAGTAGCTCCATGGAAGTCAGGATTGCTGAGGGAGATCTAGCCCAGGGGATCTTGAAAAAAGCCTGATGGTAAAAATGCCACTGAAGATAATCAGGCCTTTAGTTCGTGAAACTCTTATGCAGAATTCCGCCACACATTCCCTTCAAACATCACCTTGGAAAATTAAAAAGGAATCAACAAAAGCCCTCCCGAGTTTTGAAAGAAATAACGGTGCTGAGAAAAATGGCCATAGTTAAACAAACAAAGAGCAGTGAAGGTCAGTTCTTCTGCGTAACGCTGCAAGACGCTCACTGATTTCCCCGCGGGCCGAGTCTCTGCTCCGGCGTGCTGCTGGGAAAGCGTTGTGTGGAGTTACGCTGCTCTACCCAAGGGAAGACTCTTGGTTGTGTGGAGGGAGGGGATGGAGCAGAGATAGTCCATAGAACTAGGATTGGGATTTTAAGGAGGGCCTGAATAGCAGGAAAGGCTGGTAGATACTGAGCTCTGCTGGGGTGTGGGATTGTCTCCCAAGGGTGGGCAGGGCATCCTGTGACTCCTGGATGGCCTGATCCTGAGCCCCCTGTGGGGCCCGATTCTGGTCTCATGCCACCTGGCACAAGTGAGAGCCGAATCAGAGCCTGATGTTCAGAGACGCTGTGTAATCCACCACGCCATGTTGAAGTCAGTGGGAGCCGCGGGTGGGCATCGCCCTCTGGACATCAAGCCTTGAAAGCGATGCGTGGAGAAGACATGCTTAGCTTGTGGCGGCATGTCCTTGGGGATTCTTGCAAGTGGTGCAGGGGAGCATGCCCTCTGAGCGGGTTTGTAAGACTTCCTGTCCTGCCTCTGCTCCTCTCTCGGTTTGAGAGGATAAGTCTCTGAGACAGAAACTGACTCAACTGAGGAGTTTGACAGGGTAAAAATCTCAGAGGCTGACCCGGTTTTCCAAGTAACGCTTTTGTTTTCTAAAAAAACCATGGGCCTGATTCTGGTCCCCTGCCAGAGAAGTGCCACTGAAGGCAATGGAGTGTAATGTGAGGTCACTGGGGGTGGGGATGGATGGGTGGAAGCATTTTAGCCAGGAATCCCACTCTTTCCCACTCTGCATGGGAGATTTCACTCGGTGTTGTAGTATTTCTCTTTGCTTATTAAGTAACCCCCAAATATCAGGAAGAATGTTGATTTACTAGAATTTCTTCAGTATTGCCGACCCCAACCGTTCCACAGTTGTGAGTCCCAGCCCCAGAAAATCGTGAGATTGGCTTTAAAATCATGAGATTTTTAAAAACAATATAACGAATTTGGGTTTGTTTTTTTGCTTTCTGATTTTTGAGCCTTTCCTCCATGCTCAGGTCACATTTTCTGGCTTCCATCTGCAGCCATAAGGGCTAGAAACATTTGTTTGTTTGTTTTGAATGAAAGCCGAGCTTTTCCCATATTCACATGTCTCCAGGAGCTGGGTCTTTAATACCCCCAAAATACCACAAGACTCATGGTAAGATTGCAAGAGTTGGCAATGCTGCTTTGGACAGTTGCAGTGAGTCAGATCCTTTGCTGTGCTGGATTTTACGCCATAATTCCCACTGAAACCAACTAAGAGTTCTGCCTAAAAATAAATATGTGCTGTGGATTCCCACCATGGTAAATAGGAGGACTTGCTACTCAGCATCATTGAAGATATGGGCCCTTCCTTTTTCCCCTCTGATTGGGGATCAGATCCTGGACTTTGCTTGAAGGGTTTAGAGTCAAATTAGGGTCTGGGATCCACCAGGATTAAGCCAAAGTCATTCCACACACCAGTGTAAATGGAGTGACTCCATATTGATGCTGGTCTAACCGAGAGCAAATTTCTGCCCCAGATGCAGCTGAGTGCTTTCTGCTGAGGTTGAGAAAAAGAATCCCTTCATGTGTTTGAGGCTATGGCTTTCTTTCCCCACGATCACTCATCAATCATCCTTTAAGCTTTGCAGTGAAACCAATTGCTCAGATCATCCGTCCTGTGGTTTCTACATTCATGTTGGTTTCCCACTGCTGGATCTGCGTCCGCAGGGGATTAGCCCCACATGGGTCTAAGAGGGAGCCTTGCGTAGCTAGGAGAAGTAGCCAGCAATCTTCCCCCACCCCCGGTAACATGAAGCGGAATCCTACACGGTTAGAGAAGCACAAGGAAAGTCAAGTTGTCTGTTCCTGGCATGTCAAATCGAACCTCGTCCAGAGGGACAGGACAATGCCGGCGAGGGGGGCCTGACAGTGATGTATTATTAAGCAGAACAGAGTGAGTTTTCACAGACCAGATTAACTCTGCGCTGCTAAGATTAGCAAGCATGCCGCCTCTGCTTTGTGAACAGATAAAAGATGACATGGAGCACAAGGGCTAATTCTAATGTGGCGGAGTGTAGACAGGAAAGGTGCTAGCGGGGCTCCAGGGTCTGTTTGGTTCGGTTTGGTTTCACGGCCAGTAAAAGAATGCGATCGATAGGCGAGGTTGTGAGCAGAGGTAGAAGAGTAAGCGACCGAGTTCCACGCGGCAGCCGAACTAAAGTCAATGTAGGTCACGGGAGTCAGAGCCAACTTTCTTCTTCTGAAGCGAAGGGCCCGCTTCTCCAGTCGCTTGGATCCTCAGCCGTGTAAAGCAGTGTCGCTGTGTGGTCTTCAGGGGAGCTAGCCAGGGTTACTCCAGCTGAGAATCTGGCCCTGATTTGCCTGTTCACTTATTATTGGATGAGATCTTCATCTGGTATAAATCTGTTTAGTTGCTAGGGACACAGGAGTGGAAGGGACCTCCTGGGTGATCGAGTCCTCTCCCCTCACCCCCAGAATTGCAGGCAATCCCATTATCCAGCTCCACCCACTGGCTTCAGTGAAGTATGCTCACGTACACCAGCTGAGGATAAGGCCCTTTAGTAGAGGCCACAACTGAGATCAGGGCCCTGTTGTGCAAGGTGCTGTACGTCCAAATCTAAATGTATTATCTGCATTTTACAGCTGGGGAGCTGAGGCACAGGGAAGTGAAGGGACTTGCCCAAGGTCATAGAATCATAGACTATCAGTGTTGGAAGGGACCTCAGGAAATCATCTAGTCCAACCCCCTGCTCAAATCATCCCAGCCAAGGTTTTGTCAAACCTGACCTTAAAAACCTCTAAGGAAGGAGATTCCACCACCTCCCTAGGGAACCCATTCCAGTGCTTCACCACCCTTCTAGTGAAATAGTGTTTCCTAATATCAAACCTAGACCTCCCCCACTGCAACTTGAGACTATTACTCCTTGTTCTGTCACCCAGGAAGTCTCTGGCAGAGGCTGGTCTTCTGATGGCCAGGGTCGTGCTTGAGCCACCACGCCATCCTTCCTCCTCCACCAGTGTGTTCTCACCTCATGGCAGATTTTGTTCCCTCTGGTGTATATAGCAGTAGGCTGAGGCTGCACAGTCGGCGTCCTCTGGACGTGGATTAAATTTTAGGTCTGTGGTTTAGCGTGGGAGGCCAAAATGATGGCTGAGGATTGGATTCAATGTGACGACGCTTGAGATCATGCAGTCTGTTCTTGTGACGTCCGCTCTTTCTCCTGTTGGGCACATACATTTTTCTGGATCACCTGATTTGGTGCAATTTTTGCTGTTCTGGGTCAGAATCTCGTGAGACTGGCTGAGTTTGAGAGATTTCAGTTTCATCTAAACCAGTAGTAACAGGGCACCATCCAGTTCTCCATCTAACCTGGAACCCCAGTTGTAAAGGGGTTTAGATCCATGGAGTGCCTTTGTCCACATGTGATTTGTATCCAGATTGCTCAGAGGATGGAGTACAAGCCACAGAGCTTTTTATTTTTAAGTCATCAATTCAGATCTACCGTGGTTAGCAGCAGCCCAAAGTCCGTTCCAACTGACAGCTCTTCAAGGCCTAAGAGAAATAACTATGCATAAGCCTCCCCATTCCTTTCCATGCAAGGATGTCAAATTTATGTAATAAAGATTAATAAATTAAGCCGAGTAGCTAGCCCCACTTGGTGTTTTTCTTAAAGCCCCAGCTCCTCGAGTCCTGTGCTTTGGTGAGACTCTTGACGTTCATTTAAATAAAAGTAAGCGTTTAGTCCTTGTGGGTTGCAGAGCAAAGCTTGAAATTGTGGCCGCAGTGTATCTTAAAGGCTCAAAAGCCAGGTGGCAAATAAAAATGAAACCCATGTTTATTATTATTTTTTAAGCCTCGTGATTTTTATGCCAGTCATGAATTTTGAGGCCTGACTCATGTTTCTTTGGAACATAGGGGTGGGGGTGGTGAGGGTTAATCAGTACTGACAACCCCTTAACTCCCTTGGGAGGTAGATCAATATATCCTTTCGGTTTAGCAGATGGGGACGCTGAGATACAGATAGGTGACCCAAGGTCGTCCAGCGAGCCAGAAATAGAATCCACATCTCAGGACTCCCAGAGTGGGGTTTTAACCACTACGCCTTCCTTCCTCCCTGGCAATGTGCTTGAGAAAGATGCCCTACATTTTGCAATGCAGGACCTCCCCCCCCCCTCCCCCCCTTCGTGTCAGGTCACTTGCTAAATTTCCAGAATTTTTGACTGTGCAGTGAGCCCCCCCCGCTCCCCCCTTGCATGATGAGTGCAAGCAACCAAAATTCGACTATTTTTTTTTCTTTAAGAGAAATAAATCAACATTATTTTTAGAAGCCACACACGCCCACTCACACTCCCCCGTAAAGAAAAATCAGATTCGGTTTTAATTTTGGAACAAAATTTACCTCCTCAGAGTTCTCTTTTCTTGTAAATAAGGCTCATTTTTGTAACCTGTTCTTTTCCACCTCTTTTGGGTGTGAACTGTACAGTATCTGTATTTTTAATCTTTGGCTGACTTTTTCTTTCTTTCTTTCTTTTAGCCGACTTAGTCATTCTGCCTCTCTAGTGTAGGGGCAGAGAGAGTTTTAGATTTGCATCACTCTCCTGTTTCAATATTTTTCTTTGAATGGAAGATTGAGAAGATTTGCAAAACCCTTACGGGATATAGGAACACAACTTCCATTGACTTTCTGAAATCTCCCCCAAACAGAATACCTGTGTAAAAGAATGATATTTTGAGTCCAATCCTCAAATCCTGTAAATTGGCAGCGCTGCATTGAAGATCCTCAGCTCGTGTTGAAGTCAACAGAGCTACATCAGTTTATTCCAGCTAAAAATCCAGTCTTTTCTTTATTAATTTGTTTGGCGAGTCTAAGGATCTTAGTAAAACCACACAAAATATAACAGGGAGCGCAATACACGCTTATCAAAGAAATTGACAAGATTGCAGATTTGCTCTGAGAAAAATCTTTTTCTGTCCATTCCTCTGCACCTTGTGTTGTCATTTGTATCAGTGCAAAACTGTAAAGCTTTTACCCTTCCTTTGCACTCACGTAAGAAGAAATGGCGAATCAGACTCCCAGTGTTAAGAGCTACATCTGATGTAAACGTAAACACATTTTTAATGTCACTTAAACTACAAACAGAATGTTCTATCTCCGCCTAAAATTTTAACGCTCCCAAAAGCTGTCGTGTTTTGTTTGGGTTTGTTGTCTTTCTTCCAGCCTGTTTTCTTTTCTAGTTTGGCCAAAAGGTGGTTCCGAGTTTGGACAGGCAGTCGGGTTTATTCGAAAACGTAATGCACGTTTTGTTTCGTAACTTGTTCCAAATGTAGAACCCAGGTGGAGGTGGCTCTGAGCCACACGGTTAAGAAGTAGCAGAGATGGAAAATAGTAGCAATGATTAAATTGTAACTTTTCCTTTGAAGGCTCTGATCCAAAAAAGCCTTTAAGCACATGCTTAAGTAGCTTAAGTACCCCATTTATTTCCATAGGACGAGTCGTGTTACGGCTAAGTATGTTCTTAAATGGATTTGCTTGCATGGGCTCAGTTCTAGATCGGTTGTCAGTTACCCTGGTGCACCTGGGCACTGTCTCCATAGACGTGAATTTCACTGAGGGCAGAATCTGGCCCCCTCAAAGTGCAAGGCACATCGTGAATATCAAAACAGGCTTTTTACAGGTTATAGAAAAGTTACTAATGGAAAAATAATGAGCCTTCAGGAGTAAATTTTACAATTACAGGCTCCTGCAGACATCACACTGGTGAAAAACACTGAAGTCAATTGGGCTTCTCACGTGAGTAAAGCTACTCGTGTGCACTGGTGCTTATAGGAGTTTAACTGTGGCATCCATGGGCCTAATCCTCAGCTGGTATAAATTGACATTGCTCCACTGAAGTCCATGATTGTTTGTTTGTTTGTTTTTGTCTCATTGACTTCAATGGGAGCTAAATCAGACCTTGTACCTTAGTATTGCTATGTTTAAAATAAGATCGGTCCCAACTCCCCTGAACTGCACTCTTTGATTCTGACTGACTGGCATTCTGCAGAGGTCAGTTTGATTTCAGACTCTCTTGCTGGGAAATGCTTTCTTCCTTTTTAATTTCTTGTACGTTTGCATTTTGTAGTTGGTTTTCTTGCTCTAAGTGCTGCAAAGGAAATCCATTTGCAAAAACAAACACGAGAGAGACGTATAAAATAATCTTTAGGTAAAAAAAATGTAACCAGGTTCATTTGCATGGGAAGGGGAACTGGGCTGGATTGGGGAGATACGAGAGGATTTGAATAATGCAATTTTTTTTTTTTTTGTAATGGAAGGGAGACCAGGAATACATGCTGCATCTGAACCATCACGTATTAGGAGTCTGTTATAGCTCCCAAGCTAAGCAGGCAGAGACTGAGACAGAACTCAGATAGGAGACCTCTGGCGCGGCGTAAGGAACGATCATTGCAGTTCAGCATGGGATACTCTTCACTGGGAATGGGCAGCGAGGCAGGGCCCCGGCCCGGGGTTAAGGATGGTGCCTGTCTTTCAGACGTGAGGTTACACCAACATCCCAACTGCTTGTGGTTCTTCCAAGGGAGGGGATGTTAAACACGGATGTCCTGCCTTGCGGAATAGCATTTCGCCTCCCTGAATTCCTATGTTGGATATAGTATTCTGCACTTCCTGTCCTAAACTCTTGGCCAGGTCACTGTGTTTCATTCCAGGGCTAGCTGCCATTCAGTGGTGGGCTAGGAACTGATTTCAAAGTGCTTTGGGCTCCTTCCAGGTGGAAGCCGTGTTCTAGACGCCAGTTAGTGTCAGCCATAGAACTGGAAGCTGTCCCTGCAGATGGTTCTGTTCTCCTGCCGCTGTTCACGTGAAACTCCCATGGATGCCGATGATGGGCAGAAAGCTACATTTCACCCTGCAGGGATCTCTGCACATTTCACAAGTCCCTAATTAGCAAATTAACCCTCCCCGCACCCACAGTTGGCTTGTTAGCAGCATCCTCTTTTTACAGATGGGGAAATCAAGGCTGCCGGAAGTAACTCTCCTGGAGTCACTAAATGAGTTCAGAGCTGGGAGGAGAACCCAGGAGTCCTGACTGTGTGACCTTGGGCAAATCGCTTAAATTGCTCTGGGCCTCGGTTTCCTCTATGAAATGGGGAGAATTGATAGCGACTCTCCATGTGCAATAGGCTGGACGCAGGTGAGATTCTCTGGCCTGCGTTGTACAGGAGGTCAGAAGAGATGATCAGACAGTCCCTTCTGGCTCTAAAATCTCTGAACCCAGCAAGTCTGCCTTCACAAATGTCTCTTGAGCACTTTGAAATCCTAGCGTGGGTTGCGGCAGAGCTGTTGTTATGGCTCCTCTGTGCTTGTACAGCACCTAACATAATGAAAAAATAATCATATTATTCTTCCATCTGGCAGGCACACAGAGGCCCATGGCACTTTCTGCTTCCCGATCCCATCGGGGTGGGCTTAACTGTTCTCGGCCATCTCCCTCCCCACCCTACCCCCAGTGGCTCTGGCTTAGGCTGCTGCTTTGCCCACCCCCCATGTTGAGATGGTAGATAAGACTGTGGTTTGTGCTTTTATTTTTGCGCGGGTTTGTGCTGTTTGGCAGGAGTGCTACTCACTCACGCCAGCTTGGCTTTCTGGCAGTCTTCCCCTCCGCCCCCCGATAATGCTGCCTAGGATGGGGAATTGAGGATGGGCCTTGCTGCAGGCCGGCCTGCAGGGGAGAGTGGAAATGTCTCCCCGACCTGTCCTGGTCTGGCCGAGGCATCACCTCGGCCAGCAAAAGCAGGGTGGGTTCTAGTGCTGCATGCTGCCTTGAGGTCAAGGGCTAAAGGTCGTAGAGCTTAAGGTCAGAAGGGTTCTCGACAGGCCACTAAATCCCACCCCGCTGCCCCCCGCACCAAGACGAACAACTGGAACGAGACCAAAGTCTTACAGCACTGAGAAGACGAAACCGTCGCTGTGACGCTGCCAGCGTACCCGGGGCTGTGACACGCCACGTTACCACCTGCCCTTAGCGTGACGCACCTGGCTCTGTGTCCACAGGGGCCAGCCGCTTGGCACTCCCAGCCACGGGCATCACGCCGACTCCACTGTCCCTCTGCAAGATAGGGATAGAGCATCCCCCCCCTGGCATGCAATGCGAAACCAACAATAGTTTTGTCGGGTCAGTGCTTGTAATACTTGTATCTGATTCCAGGGAAGCAGAAACTCCTCTCCAATCCCTTCCCCTCTCCCTCCCCCTGTTTGTTTTCTCGAGGACGAGAGAGGGAGCAGAGTACAATAGCAGAAGCTGCGCTGCTCAGTGGAGCAAGTGAAATCCTGGTCCCACCAGAAAATGGCAAAACTCCCACTGATTTAGTGGGAGCCAGAACTCCTGGGTTCTACCTGCGGTTCTGCCGCTGGTTTGCAGCACGGGCAAGTCATTACCTCTCCTCTGCGTCAGTTTATTGGGCCTAATCTGCACTGAAGATGTTCGACCCGCGTAACTACGTTGGTAAAAGGTGTGACTATTCTGCCGATGTTGCTATGCCAATGAAATAAGAGCACCTCGCTCTTATTAAAACACTTTTCATGGGTGGCTCTCAAAGCCCTTTACAAAGGAGGTTAACATCATTTTACAGATGGGGAAACTGAGGCACAGGGAGAGGAAGTGGCTTCCCCAGACTCACCCCGCTGGCCAGTGGCAAAGATGCAAATAGAACCCAGGGGCTTGTCTACACGGTGCACGCCAGGGGAGTGTGAATCCTAATACATGCTGGCAATCCCCCTCTCCCCAGCAAATTTCTAGCACTTATGAATCTGAAGTACCTGACCCAAGGAGACACACTGAAGGCTCAAACCAGCAGGCAAAGTAAAAGAACTCAAAACTTTTATTTTTTTTAAAAATCTCATGATTTTTAAGCCAGTCTCCTGATTTTGGGGGCAGGAGGAGGGGCTGGGTCATGAGTTTTGAATGCCTGGGGTTGGTGATGCTGCAGCGGGACTGAGCTCCAGCCATAATCCTGGACTGAGCAATCAAGCATTCAGGGAATGGGTCTTTCGTTGCAAAATCAATGACATGACGACAGAGCAGAATTCTGGAGATGAAACACGTGTTTGGGCCCGTCTCTCATTAGAGATGCCAGGTGATTGGGCCACATCCGTCGGATAATAATTCCTAACTACCTCTTTTCATCATCAGATCTCACAGCACTTTACAAAGGAGCTGAGTAGCATGAGCCCCATTTTACAGAAGGGGAAACTGAGGCATAGAGAGGCAAAGTGACTTGCCCCGGTTCACCTAGAAAACCAGTAGCAGAGCCAGGACTAGACTCCAGGTCACCTAAATCCTAGCCCTATCTATTAGCCCTGGAAGCAGATCTGGGGCTCAAAGCATGAAGGATCTTTGGAGCTGGCATTTCTGGTTCAGTGGCTGTTTCTTTTGACATATGGATTCAGAAGACTGGACCAGGTCCTCCGCTGCTATAAATCAGTGTAACTCCATTGACCCCAGCTGTTAATTTGGCCCCTAAATGGGGCAAGTTCATTGCTGAGAGATGGGTTTCAAATTAGCACATAAACCTCTCCCTGGGCTTAGTTAGCAACCTCCTCCAATTTCCTCGGAAGGTGATCCGCGTTTTGCAGAAGGAAGCATTAGCCCTCGAAATAGCCAGCAGTTTTGTTTTTAATAAGAGAGACTCTTTTTTTAAATTGGGGGTTTTTTTTTTCCTTTGCAAGCCTTAGAGGCAACCAGCTTTTAATTCGGTGGTTTCCTCATTTCAGTCTCATAGGCAGAGCTTCAGGAACCTCTGACACTGCAATATCGCACTGCAGATATTCATCACAATCACAGCAGTTAAAAAAAAACAACCCCCCAAATAAGTAACTTCATTGCACATATTTTCTATACACACAGCACCTTCCAACCCAAAGCACTTTACGGACTGTACATCAATTTCAGTTGCACCCGATTGATATCGGGGCCCCGTACATAACAGAGCATGAGAGACAGTCCCTGCCTCAAAGCGCTGGCAGTCTAAATAGACAAGGCCGGTGGAGACTGGAAGGGGAAGCGTAAGTGAAGTCTCCTGCCCAACAGCAAGTCAGTGGCAGAGATGGGACTAGGACCCCGGTTTCTTGAATCCCTGTTCAGTGCGCTACATGTTAGACAGTGTCTCTGTTGTGTAGACATGCACCATTGAAATGCAGCCACCTCTGAGGTAGAAGAGAGCCAGAGTGCCAACTCCAAGCAAAATAAATAAAGGCTGAGATTCTTGCATATTCACCTGACTCCAGAAGTTGGGGCTGTCAGGCAAACACCCAGGTATGGTGAGATTCATGATAGAAGCTGGAGAATTGATAATACTGAGATAGGCATTGTATAATAGGAGGGTGAGGGGTGGGGTGTCATTTTTGTATCTAGGGCACTAATGCAACCCTGCCACCCGCTCCAAAAAGTGTCTCTTAAATGATTGCTCAGCATTTTCTTCTCTCACGAAATCCTTCCAACCCACTCTCAATGCGCTCGCTCTGGGCGTAAATAGGGGAGCCCATTCAAATGACCTGGCGCGTTTGCCTCTCAGCTCCTGGTTCCCTCCCTGCAGTGCTTGGGGGCTGGCGATTGCACCTTAAAAGCATGCGCAGCAGAGCTGCAAAGCCTCTGCTCCGTCATGAAGGCAGTTGGGAGCAGCAGTTGCTCATTCACCCGTCAGTCGCTATTGACCCGCCGAACCTTTCTTCGTAAACGGGCGCTTCCGAACGTGGTTTGGGTGGGAGCCGGGCCTGGCTCTGAGCGTGGGAGGAAAGGGGTTAAAACCCAAACTCTGGACTAAAATTTGCAGACCTCCCCTCCCAGCCTTTACAATGGGCCGACCAGACTCCCAGATCTTCCTTCCTCATTCCCTGCTAAAACAGTAGGTTCTTCGTCAACTACTCCTGCCCTAGGATGGGACTAAAAGTAAGGAGCACAGGCCCCCTCACCTCTGCTAAAAGCTGAGGGTCGCTCCGCTTTCTAACCATCGGAGTGAGGGTCTGGAACAGTCTCCCACTGGGAGCTGTGGGGACAAACCACTTCATTAGTTTGAAGAGAAAGCTGGACAGATTGTATGATGAGGTTGCTTGTGATGCTGGCGGCCAGGGCTCACTTCCAGTTGATGTCTTACGTATCTAAAGCTCAGGATTTCAGCCAGCTGCCGGCAGAGGTCAGGAAGGAATACCTCCCTCCTCCCAATATATTTTTTTGTCTCCCTCCTCTGAAGCATCAGAGATGGCCCCAGCTGGAGATGGGACCTGGGGCGGGGTGGGCCAGGGCTCTGAGATGGCACTGAGCATTTTCTCTCTTGGGGGCTTGACTGGCTGGGTCTTGCTCCCAGGCTGAGGGTCTCCCAGATCGCCACATGTGGGGTCGAGAAGGAGTTTTCCCCCAGATCAGATTGGCAGCGACCTTGGAGTTTTTTTCACCTTTCTCTCCAGCATGTGGGTCACTTGCCAGGATTATTTCTCTACCACTGCACGGGCCTCGGCCCCTCCTGTTCTCTGCCTGCGGCACAAAACGGTCTTGTCTCCTGTGTAGTGCTTTGATCTCCTGGCGGTGGCTGGGTTTGGTGGGTGGGTGGGGGCTGGCTGGCGTTGGTGGTCTGTGATGCACAGGTCAGACTAGATGGTCTGGGGAGTCACTTTTGGCCTTAAACTTTATGACTCCCTGGGTTGGGTGAGCAACGCTCCTCCTTCTCTGACACGCTGAGAGCGCCCCTTCCTCTTTCAATCTGCTATAACCACGGGCCTTAGTGTTGTGGTAGCCACTTGGCGGCTGATCAGTAGCGGCGCCCCCTGCTGGCAAACCCAGCCTGAGCGCAGAGCGGGCGGGCTGGATTCCCTTAATCTTGCCTTCCTGTTCATTTCACAGCTGTTCAGGGTGTAAATGACCCTTCTGCCCCCCCTGGATCCCAGACACTCCCATGAAACCAGGCCTCCTTGCTAAACATCTCGTCCCCTTCCCCCCCACCTCTGCCACCCACGCCCACGGGCCACCGCTGTGCTCTCTGCTGACAGAGAGCATGAGGCGTGGGGGAGGGGGATGTGTGGGAGTGGGGGCCGGGGAAGGGCTGACCACAGCATTTTATTAAAAGGGTTGAGGCTTGTGGGACTGGGGGAGGAAGCAGAAGCAAAATAACAAAAGAGTAAAAACGAGCGCGTAGGAGCCAGCGCAGCTGCAGCCTCTGCCTGATTTCCCATCTCAGCCCGGCAGCGTGCAAACCCCGTGAGATGCTGCCCGTGTGTGCGAAAGAGAGAATGGCGGGGGGGGGGGGCAAATCATTGTATTGAGAAACTTGCCACAGCTTATCGGCAGCGCGCTGCTTCCCGCTGATTTGTATCTTGCGATCCGAGAAAAAATAATTTGACTTGAACTCCTGGTGACTCAAATTGTGGTATTCAGGAGGCCCGGGTGTGCTAGATCGTGGGGGATTGTTTTCGAGAGGACATGGCCTCTGTGTTCATAGATTTGTCGATTTCAGGGGCAGAGGGGACTGTGAGGTCATGTATGCTGACCGGGCCCTCACGTTTCACCCAGATTCCCCTCTCTTGAGTCCAATAACTTCTTTGGGCTTGTCTACACTTAAAACACTGCAGCGATGCAGCCAAAGCACTTCAGTGAAGACACTGCCTACGCCGACAGGAAAAGCCCCCGTCGGCGGAAGTGATCTGCCTCCCCAAGAGGCGGTAGCAGGTCGACGGGAGAATTCTCCCATCCACCTAGTGCTATCTACACCAGGGCGTGGGTCAGTTTAACTGCACCGCTCAGAGGTGTGAGAGACGTTACACCAGCCTAATTTCCTAGCATCGACCAGGCCTTTGACTAAAGCAGAGCTGCTCAGACTGCGTCTCCTGAGCTGCAAGCGACTCTTTAATGTGTCGCCTGCGGCTCTTTGCAGGACATGATATTAAAACACCGTGTGATTTAATGATTAACTGATCTAAGTTATTAACCAATCAGGATGCTTTTCCTCTGTTATCAACCAATTGTAGTTGCTAAAATAGTAATACTTGGTCAGTGATTTTGCTGTGCGTATGTATATTTTTATTTATATATCTAATAGTAGATGAAACAATGATCACACGACTGACTCTTTTTTGGGGAATGTTGATCACTAATTTGGCTCCTGAACCCCTGAGGTCTGAGTACCGCTGGACTCTGAGGTTTTGTCTACCCTGGAACCGGAACGACAAAACTTCGGTCGTTCGGAGGTGTGAAAAAAACACTCCCCCGAACGACAAAAGTTTTGCTGACGAAAAGCGCCGGCGCGAACAGCGCTTTGTCGGCAGGAGCGCTCTCCTGCTGAAATGCAACGTTTTGGTTTTTATACCCAGGGAACTTCCTGTTTCTGGATATTTATCGGCATTGTCAGCGCTCTCCTGCTGACAAAGCTACCGCTGCTCATTGGAGGTGGAAGTTTTTTGTCGGTGGGAGAGCTCTCTCCTGCCGGTATATAGCGGCTACACTCCATGCCGGCTACACTCCGTGCCTTTCAGCTGTAGCTGTATCGCTAAAAGGTGCGTAGTGTTGACACACCCTGAAGCATATCTTTCAGGAAGACAAGGGGGCGAGGCGATATCTTTTATCACCAAGAGACAAGCTTTCGAGCTTACACGGAGCTCCTCTTCAGATCTGGGAAAGGTACTCAGTGTCACAGCTAAATACAAGACAGAACAGATTGTTTAGCATAAGTAGCACATATTCTAAGGGGAAGTGGCTAAATTAACACCTCTGCAGACATAGGACGAAAAAAGGGAGGAGTGAGTTAGTTACAGATAGTTTATTGTAATAAGCCGTAAATCCAGTGTCTTTATTAAGGCCGTGGTTTTTAGTGTCTAGCAAAACTATGAATTTAAGTTCCCAGGCTCATCTTTTCAAGGTGTTGTGCAGGTTTCCTTTGAGGATGAGCACTGAGAGGTCAGAGATGGAGTGATCACTTTGGGAAGAGTGTTCACCCACAGGGGACCGGGGTGGTTTTTTGTCTCTGGTCCTTTTTCTGGGCGAGTTCTTTTGAGAGTGTAGTGATTGTCTAGTTTTGCACACATAGTTATTGGGGCGTTTAATGCCGTAGAATGAGGTACACCATATGTTGTGATAGGCATGTTTGAGACCCCTCCATCTTGAAAAGTAGGGATCACCTCCCCCACCTTGTCTCTCTAATACCCTGGGACACACACGGCTACAACAACACTGCAAACACCAGTGGAAAATACCTTCCAGGAAGGCATGTGGTCTTGATCTGACAACATCAAGAAATGGAGCATCTACCACTCTCCTTGGGCATCTGTTCTAAGGGTTAATCACCTTCATTGTTAAGTATTGGTGCTGTATTTCTAATTTGAATTTGTCCAGCATCAGCTTCCATCCATGGGTCCCCGTTTATGCCTTTCTCCCCTAGATTAGAGTCCTTTAGTACCTGGTATTTTCACCCTGTGAAGGTGCTTTGACACCAGGATAAATCACTTTTCAAGTAAGACAATGTGTAATAATTGGAGATATACCTATCTCCTAGAACTGGAGGGGACCTCGAAAGGTCATCAAGTCCAGCCCCCTGCCTTCACTAGCAGGACCAAGTACTGATTTTTGCCCCAGATCCCTAAGTGGCCCCCTCAAGGATTGAACTCACAACCCTGGGTTTAGCAGGCTAATGCTCAAACTACTGAGCTAGCCCCTCCCTAAATCCTAGCCCTGTGGTCTGGTGCACAGGGCTAGGATTTAGAAGACTTGTGTTCTGTTCCCGCATCTGCAAATAATTTGTTGTGTGACTTTAGGCACATCACTTTCCTGCTTGGTGCCTCAGTTTCCCCCACACCCTTTGTCTGTTTACACTGTAAATTCTTTGGGGACGGGGACTTTTTCTTGCCAAGTGTACAGACGGTGCCTACCACCATGGGTCCCTGAACTTGGCTAGCCCTTGAGGTCCTGCTATAATGGGACAGACGTACAAGTGGTATAAAGGTCCCTGGCAGTGGTTCGGAGGCTGGGAAAGCGAGAACGAAAAGCTTTGGACTGTTTAATTAGAGAGGGGACAAACAAGAGGCATGAAAGAGAGAGAAAATGAAGAATGGAAGCGAGACGGTAGATCAGGCGCTCCTATTTATCCTTTCCTATAATATGTGGTCAAGGGATGTCCAGGGTCAGTGAAATGCAACATTTTGGGTTTTATACCCAGGGAACTTCCTGTTTCTGGATATTTATCGTAGCCAAGAGCTTAGAAGGATTCCAAAAAATAAATGGCCAAACTTTTTTTTTCATGGAGAATGAGCATAGCCGCAGTTCCATTACACGGGGTAAATGCTTCATAGGAGTAATCCCCATGCTTCAGGGCATGAGTCAATCACAGACTGTCTGGGGTCAGGAAGACCTTCTCTCTTATGGGAAAGTACGGCATGATTTTTCAGTATGGGGGTTTATAGACTTTCCGCTGAAGCTGCTAGTGCTGAGGGGCAGGAGATAATGGCCCATTGCTCTGACTCAGAATGGGCTGAGAACTTTTACTGCAATTAGTGGGAATTTGCATGAGGATTCATCTCCCCCCCCCCCCCCGTGAGATGAGTAACAATCACTTATTTATTATCGCCCCTATTTGACCCTGGGAGAAGCTGAAGTCGAGAGATCTTAAACAACGCACCCAAAGTGGCCATGACAAATTAGCAGCGGAGCTGGGACTGGAAACCAGGAGCCCTGGCTCCCCCTTCTCAGCTAACTGCTAGACCCATTCTGCTGTTCCTATAGTTGTACGGTGCTGCTGGCTGCTCGCTCGAGGAAAGAAGGGGTCACATCTCATTCTGTTGCAAAGCAACAAGTACTTTTGTAAGCAGCAAACAATTGGAAGAGGATGGTCTTGTGGTTAAGGCAGTAGGCGCGTACTCGGAAGATTGAGGTTCAACGCTGAATGCTGCTACTGACTGCAGAGTTATTTAGGGCCAGACTATCAAGTCCTCAGTTCTTCCCTTTGGGGCCAGAGAATTAACAATGCCCGAGAGCTGCCGTTGTGACGCACACAGGTCACAGTAGGCTGCCCTCTTTGGCAAATCTGTCCCTTGATTTCTCTCAGTCCCTCCATCTGTAAAATGGGGTGATTGCCTCTTTAGAATGTCAGCTCTATGTGTCTGTACAGTGCCTGGCGCAGCGGGGCTCCGATTTCAGGTCGGGCCTCTAGGCGTTACCTCAGTACAGATGGTCATAGCCCTCTACCATGTCACTGGACACGAATACAGAGATTGGAGGTGGCTGGTCTTCTGGAGCTGGTTTGTTCTGAGATCTCTTGTTTTCAGCTACTTATCAAAACCCACATTCTATTTTGAAATGAATATATTGGGGGGGGGAGGTCACGTTCAGAAACTGTCGAGATTTTCTGTTTTCCAAGCAAGGTTCCTGTTGGGGAGGAGATTAATTACAAACAGCTTTTCTGCTGCATCAGACTTCCTGAAAGGCTGTGAAATATTTGGGGTGGAAAAATAGATCTCGGTGCTGTTTCTTTCTGCCATTACCATCTGTTCGGGGAGGGAGCTAACACATTATTTCCCCCTCCCCCCCGTCCCTGCAATGAGCTGTTGCCATCAATAGACCGTGCCTTGCGAACACGGGGCGAGGTGGAGAAAGGATCGCGCCTTATGCACGTAAAAGTTCCCTTTCGCTGTGGCGGGTTGAGCCCGGCGCGGCCGTTCAGCGAGATGGTGCTGAAAATGCAGCAGCGTGGCTACCGGTTGCCCTCCTGCACCTCGGCAGCTTTCGGTGCACACAGCTCGCCTCCCTGCCTCAGCATGCGCGGGCTCTGTGGTTTTGGCAGTTCCTTTGTTAATTTCAGCTTGACTTCTGATTCACCGGGGGGAAGGAACAGGTGTGCAAGGCAGGGACCGCTCCGGAAGGAGCTCGGGGAGCTGAGCGCTGGAAAATCCGGCCACAGGTGTCCTGGTGGGAGCTGCAGTACCTTTGACTGCGTCCGTCTTTGGGACAGAATCTGGTCTGCTACAAGTGCCTCAAAACCCATTGTCTCCTGAGGCACAAATCCGGTCCGCTCTATCCCAACACAGGCCAGTAATTAACTCCCACCGCCTGACCCTTGGTATGGAATATACAAGGAATCAACATGCAATAGGCATAAATCCTGCAGGGCCTATTCATTATTTCTGTTACAGTGGTGCAGAGAGGCCGCACGGCGCCAGGTGCTGTACATAGTCCTAGTAAGAGCTCAATGGACAAGACAGACCAAGGTATCGTTATCCAGATGGGGAGCTGACACGGATTAAGGCCACTCATCTCTTGAGAATCTGGCCCTTCCTTTGAGCGGCAATCTCTTGAAAACTCGGCCAGGTACCTTGATCAAGGAGCCTCCGGAGTCCCAATTTAGGGTGTGTCTGCACAGCACCTAGACACCCGTGGCTGGCCCGGGCCAGCTGACCTGGGCTTGCGGGGCTCAGGCTGCGGGACCGTTTCACTGCTGTGTAGACAAGCTCTGAAACCCTCCCCCCTCGCAGCGTCCTACAGCCTGAGCCAGGACGTCTACACAGCAACGAAACTGCCCCGCTTGCCATGTCGACATACCCAGAGTGTCTTAACTGCAAGGCATCCTAAGCTATGCAGGGCAAATCCCACCCAGGCCAGGGTTTCAGCACTAGCCCGCTATCTTTTTTGAAGCGCACCGTGCTTCCTCTTGTTCCCGGTGGTTTGAAAAAAAAATTCCAAGCTTGATCCAGATGCCTGACATTGATCGGTGCTGGAACTAATCCTACACTACCTGGGTTTCAGAAACCTCATGCATGGCTGCTCCACTGCAGCTGCCTTCAAAAAGAGAAACCTTTCCCCCTTCCTGGTAGCATCCAGGGCTTGCAGTTGCTTGGAAGGTGTCATCTAGAAAACTTAATTCCCACCCCCTCCCCTTTCCCTGCGAGGTTCCTCTGTGCTGGGAGCTCGAGCTCAGAAACCTGGCCCTGGTGCTTGCCTGGGCTGTTTGGGGTCTTGGCAGGCTGTGCCATTATTGATGATCGTTCACGGAGCGTTGCTAAGGGCACCCTACGCCGCTCTCATGAGGTGCTGAGTGCAGCCTGAAATCGGTGCTCAGAACCACGCAGGATTTGGTTTGGGGGAGGTCTGAGCCGCTGTGCACAGCAGCTTTCGGGAGGGGGCTGCACGGGGCCCGAGTGAATCTATAGGGCACCAGGATCGGGGAGGAAGATGGTTCAGGCACAAGGGGAGACAGGGCATGAAGGTCACTGCAGGGCGGGCTTGTGGGTGGCCACAGGGCTGGGTGTTGCTGGGGAGGCTGTTTCAAGAGGGCAGCTCGGACGCTGGCATCCAGCTGAGAGCGGGAGGGTCGGTCACAGGGGCGAGGATGCAGAGGAGAATTGGGGATGGATCTGGACCCAGCGGTGACGCAGGCCCGTTGCAGCGGCCAGTCAGCGAGAAGCCCAGGGCAGAACTACCCCAGGGCAGAGCCAGAGGAAGCGCTGAGTTTGCATGGGGGTAGCAGAAAGCCCGATTGGCTCCCGGGGTCTCTCCGGGGACTGGGCGGAGGAAGATCAGCGTCCGTGTAGGATGGGGTGTTCTGGAAGGAAGTTCATGCCTTGGGGTGGGACCCAGGAGGACGAGTCCGCTTGGAGAGAGGCCCGGGGGTGAGGCGGTGGTGATGTTTCTTGGGCCACTGCAATAAGCCGAGTATTGGGGGTTGAGTGTCCCCGATCCAGGCACAGGGGCTCTGGGGACCCTCGCCCAGGCGGGGCTCACCTATCGCCGCCCACAATCTGCAGCGGAACGCTCTGGCGAGGGGGGAAGACGGGAAGGAGGCGCCTCAGCACCCTCCCTGCACAGCTTCTGGGCATCGTCCCGCTCGTCGCTGGAGGTGTGGCACCCACCTCGTAGGTTAAAGAACCACACGCCTTTCTGAGCCGCCTGCACCGGGTGGGCCCCCCGAGAGGTTGGTCACCCTGGTTAGGCGGTGGGGGATTTTTTTTTTCTTTTCGCTCTTGCTTCTAAAATAAGCCTCCGCTTGCAGCCACACACACACCCAGGGGGCCTTTTCTTCTTAACCAGCCTTTATTTGAAACACTCACTTTTCCTGTCTTCAGAAGCACAAACCTCACACAACTCTCTTCTGCCGCCACCGACATGTGCCCCCACTCTCAGCCCCGGCCTTCGCCTCCCCTTACAGGAACCGGTTCATTTCTTTGCTGACATTTGCGAGGCCAAAATCCCGGTGCCCCGGCTTGGGACGGCGCCAGTCTCTTATGTCATGCCCCAGTGTGCCAGGCAGTGGTGGGGGAGGGCAGGGGCGAGTCCTGCTTTGCCAGGCCTGGGCTGCTTTTCGTTTGATTTGCATTGCTAGTGATTGAGCTGGAGAAGAGAGTTTCCGCTCTTTGATCTCTGAGGGGCAGAAGGTTAGTTTGGAGGAAGGGAAGGTTACACACACGGCAGGGCTTTTTCTGACCGGCTCACCTGCCGTTGCCAGTGCGGGACCCGCCCCAGCAGGGCCTGGTGGGCTGGGTTGGGTTTTTTGTTTTGGAAGGCAGCAGAAGAGCGAGGGCATGGCAGGTTCCCACCCTGTGCTAAAACACGGGCTCCGAATGGTCACACTATTTCGGGTCTGAAATGTTCATGGGGCTGCGGGCAAATGTCGGGCATCCGGGCGGCTGTTCGGGCGTCAGTGAGAGAGGACAAAGTGCTGGCAACTTTCTGGCCTGTGTGAGATCAGCCAGCCTAGAAATCCCCTCTCCACCTCACCTTGCCTTCCACTGCAGCGTGGCCTCGTGGTTGGAGCGATTGGGACTTCGGAGAAGTCCTGTGGCCTATGTTGGCGAGGACGTCAAGCCAGATGATCACAGTGGTCCCTACGACTTTAGAGTTTGTGGAGTGGGGCACTGGAGACCTGGGTTCTCTTCTCGGCTTGGCTGCTGGGTGATTTTGGGCATGCCAGGCCTCAGTTTCCCAAACTTTAAAATGGGGAGAATGAACCTGACCTCCTCTGTAAAGTGCTTGGAGATCTAGAGATGAGACGAGCTAGGAGTGAGGATTGTTTGTTATTCGTGGGTCTCTTTCTTTCACACCCAGCCTGTTGCATCTTCAGTGTGAGCCCGTCTCTGTCCTGCTGTATGTCACAGGGTTCTATGCACCGCGGTCACCCCCTGGCTTAGAGAGTAGGGGTGGCTTTAGGGGGATGGATTCCCAGCTCTGCCACTGGTTCGCTCTGTGACCTTGGGCAAGTTGGCAAGGGGTATGTCTCCTCAGCAGCGAATCTCAGAGCCCCCATCTGCCGAGTGGGGACAACGATGTTGCCTTGTCCTGCTGCGGGCAGGGGATTAGTTTCCTCATTTTGCAGAAGGACAGGGAAGGTGGAAAGGTTAAGTGACATGACCAAGGCCCCAGAGACCGCTGCTGCCAGCGGTGGGATCGGTGGTCCCTTAATGAGGTTATTAAGGGTCCGACTCCGGCGCCTGTTGAAATCAATGGGAGGCTTGGTTGGGGGAGAAGGGGGCTGCTGCTGCTCTCATGAGCTGACCCTGGTGGGGCCAGAGGAGCAGGCTCAGCAGCTGGGAGGGGTCTCGTAACAGCCCTAGCGCCACCAGCCATAGGTCTGACAGCACAGCCACAAACCCTCCCCCAAACCGAGGGGCCGCAGGCTTTATGGATCCCAGAGGCGTCCACCTCTGGGCAGGAGCGGGTCTGACCGGCCTCCTTCAGGAAACGTCAGGGCTGGCTGCATGTCCCTAGCGATCCGTACCCACGGCAAGGTGCATGTTCAGGGCTCTCTCCGCGAGGCTGGCTAGGGACTGGACGCCAGCTGGGATCGATGCCGAGTTCCCCACCCCCTAGAAGAACCGGGGAGCATGTGAGTTTCAGGACACCGGGGAGCTCCAGGAAGTGTAGCTGCTGGGCTGACAGAGGAGAGCTATAGACGGTTCCCTGCTGCCTTCTAGGGCTCACGAGGGTTTCCTCTGCGTGCGCCTCGTGCCCATTGTTCACAGAATCCTTCCAGTCGGATCCTTCAGGGCCCTTCGTTTCATCGCCTGTCACTCCCGCCGGCCGCACGTCAGAACAAACAATCGCCCCCTCGCAGGGGGATCTGTCCTGTGAACGCTGGAGTGAAAACAACCCCTGATTCTTTAGGGGTGGCGGGAGGGGGGGGGACCTGTCCGCTGCTGTTACATGAGCCATCTCCCAGGTCCCCTCGGTGTCACAGTCACTCAGCTCAACACGGCCGCTCTCTCGCGCCCGGCCTGACAGCCCCTCGGTAACCTCACGAGACAGGTTCTCCCTTCACATCAACATAGCGAATCTGGGTTTTTTAAAGGCAACACGGAAGTTGTTGGGGAGACTTCCATGCGTTGACGACGTTGGCAGGGCCGCGGGAAAGGCGTTGACGGGGACGGCAGCCCGGCGGGAGGGAAGAGTCGTCGTTTTCCTGTTGCATTGTTGTTTGTTTGATGGGAAAGCCAGGAGGCCTGGGTTCCCTCCTTGCTTGCTAGGCGACCTTGGGCAAGTCGCTCAACCTTCTTAGAGCCCTGGGCTTGGTTTGTAAAGGGAGCTGAGCACCTGCTGTCTGCGTTTGTCTGGCCCTATCCTGCACTATGATTTATAATGTGGGTGATGGTGCTGCAAGGTGCATGTTCAGGGCTCTCTCCGCGAGGCTGGCTAGGGACGGGACGCCAGCTGGGATCGATGTCGAGTTCCTCACCCCCTAGAAGACCAGGACTCCGTTGAGCTAAGGTCTGGTTAAACCCAGAACAAAAGGCCAGTCTCTGCCCCAAAGAGCATCCAACCAGAGTACAGGACCGGAGACAACCGCTGGGTACAGACAGCCTGGCCTCTGCTGGTCGGTGTGATGAGTAGCGGCCTCGGCTCGTTTAGTTCTAACCTTGTTCTGATGATCTGTGTTAACGCGCTTCACTCGGGCTATAGGATCGCAGGCCCTGGGGGGGAGATCAGATGGACGTGAGCCCTAGAGCTCTCCCGGGGCCTTCCCCAGGCTCCCAGACATCCCTCTGCTAGCAGGGTCCAGCACCTGCCCCCGTCTCCCATGGCAGTTGGCTCTGATCTGCCCTGGCCATGGCCCCTCACAGTTGAGGGTCACAGCGGCTCAGCAGAGCCGGGGCGGGGGGCTCTCCCTGTCCCCAGCGGGGCCGTCTCCATGAGGGGTCGCTTTATGCCTTGCCCTGCTGTCTCGCCCTGTGTTAGGGTGAACCTGGCGCTGGCCTATACCGAGCTGACCGAAGAGCTGTGCCAGCTGCGGACCCTCAGCTCCCTGCAGAGCCAGATCCTCCGGACGCTGCTGCAGGAGCAGGCCATCAACGGCGGTGAGCACGTTCCCGGGGGCGAGGGGTTTGCGCGGGCTCGGTTCTTCCAAGGGGGAGCGGCACCGTCCCCCTCGACCAGAAGGGCCCGGAGTTTGGGATCTGAAAGGGGAGAGGGGCTGGAGAGGGATGCAGAGCCCCGAGGTCAGGCTGTCACCCCGTCACCCGTTCCCTGGGACCTCCCTGCTACCCTTCCTGTGCGCCTCAGGCCCGGAAGTGCCTCCTCTAGGGGCGGAAGAGGAGCTGGCTCTCAAGGGCCTGGATTCCACCCTTGGCCTCTTTCTGTGATCGGGACGGTCCCGGTGCCTGCGTAGGCTGAGCTGGTCCCTGCCCGGCGGTACCACCCCCAGGGCACTGCTCTCTGTGCTGCGCGTGCACATTGCGGGGGGGCGGTGTCCCCTTGCTGACTTGCTTGTCTTTGTCCCGTTGCTTTGCAGGCCAGAGGCACTCCCCGCTCTCGCAGCGCCGCTCCCCGGCGCCGCCCTGCCCGCCCCCGGCTCAGCAAGGCCGGCCCCCGGTCCCCCAGTGCCAGTCTCCCGCGCTGCAGCGGCGGTCTCCTGTCCCCCCCAGCCAGTCCCCCGCCCAGCAGCGCCGCTCCCCGGCGCCCCCTGCATGCCAGTCCCCTGCCCAGCAGCGCTGCTCCCCGGCGCCCCCCCCGAGCCAGTCCCCCGCCCAGCAGCGCCGCTCCCCGGCCCCCTCCTGCCCGTCCCCCGCCTCCCAGCACCGGGCGCCCCCCGCCAGCGAGAGGAACATGATGGATCTGGGGTACTCGAAGCCCCCAAGCCACCACATCAAAGCCAGCTTCCAGGGGCGTCGCAGCTACTCGGAGGTGAGCGACGCTGCCGTCTACCGGCAGAGCCACTCCCTGTGGCTGCAGCCCGAAGCCTCCACGCTGCCAAAGCACCGTCCCTATGGCGAGGTTTACATCGGGGGGGCTGGCGGGCCCGGGAGCACCAGGGATGCCTTCGAGGAGCACCTGCGCTTCGAGAAGCAGTCCTCGGACGAAGACGAGTGGAGCGTCCCCAGCCCCCCTAGTCCCGAGGTGGGAGCCATCCGCTGCGCCTCTTTCTGTGCCGGCTTCCCCATCCCCGACTCCACCACGCACCGGACAGCTGCCTCCTACTCCAGGGCTGAGCACGCGCAGTCCTGGCCGTCGATCAACGTAAGCGATAGCCCCCGTTACTACCTAACCCACTGCTTATCCCGCTGCGAGCTTCTTTGCAGCAGTGCCACCTCCAGCCTGGTCTGGGATGGCCTAGCTGAACCCCCGGACGCGGGGATGTTTGGCCTCTTTTCTCAGTAATGGGTCTGACCCAGAATGTAGGACCCAGGGAGGAAGAGGAGTGGTGGTCCTGTGGCTAAGGATGGGGAGAGCTCCATTCAGGTCCTGGCTCTGCCGCTGCCGAGCTGTGTGACCTTGGGGAAGTCACTTAACCACTGTGTGCCTCAGTTTCCCCATCAGTAAAATGGGGGGGGGGCTGTGATACTTTCCTACCTTGTGAGGATCAGTCCAGTCCATGGCTGAGGCAGTTGGTTACTGTGGTGCTGGAGGCCTCAGGAAAGCCTGTAACCAAATAAGGAATGTGGGGAACTTTGGCTTCCAACCTTGGGCTGAGCTGTGCCTGGTGGACCCCAGCTGTTGACAGCAAGTGCTGGGAGAGGCACCCGCTAGTGACTGAGGGGAGCTGACACCTGCGACTCTGCGTCCTTGAAAGCTGCCAGGAGGGGGAGGGTGGGGCATAACCCCCCAAGGAGTGGGTTGAAATTAATGAGGGGGGAATTCAGGCTGAAGGTCCCAGCAAAGCCTGCGGAGGGGGAGACCTGGTGGGCTGCAGAACAGTCTCCCGGGGCCGTGAATTGGGGCTGCTCCAGTGACTTCAGTGGAACTCTGCTGATCATCATCAGCTGGGCTTCCGGCCCCACAGCTCTGGGGAGGGACCTGGGACTCTCCTTTCAGCAGAAAGGTCATTTCTTGCCCCTTCTTGCCCCGCAGCTGCTGATGGAGACGGTGGATTCCGACATCCGAAGCTGCCCCCTCTGCCAGCTGGCGTTCCCCATCGGCTACCCGGACGATGCTTTGATAAAGCACATTGATTCGCACCTGGAGAACAGTAAGATCTGAGGCTCCTCGTCCCGACTTCCTTACAGCCCTGGCTCCCTTTGGATGCTGCATGAAAACGTGGGGAGCAACACGGCTCCCTAAATACCTCCAAATCTTCAGTAGCTGCAGGAAAGACTGAACTGTAAGAGACTCGCCTCTCCCTCTTCCCCTCCCTCACATTGGTTTTAAGTGGGTTTCTCCCCCCACCCCCGGTGCCCCCAGGATCTGCAATACCTGGCGATGCTTGTGCCAGACGGGGGGACGCTCCGGTCCAGGCACTGGCGGAGGGCAGACCCGTCGGTGGTGGCTTCTTACAGAGGGTGTTGCTTGTCGTTTACTCCTGCTTCCTTTACAGCTCTGGCTGTGTCATTTGGTTTCTCTGGATGATCTCAGGGAGGATTGATGGAGGATGGAGCCCCCCCCCCCACACCCCCACTCTGAAAGCTGCTTCGGTGAGAGGCACAGAGTTTCCATGCACCTGTCTGCGGGAATCTCGGTGCAGTTTGAGTCTCTCCCCCCAGGGGTTTAATTGTTACAGGGCGGTTGGTTCTCTTCAGCTTTGGTCACTGTTGGGTCCCCGAGAGCTTTCAAACCAACCTGCCTTGGCCTTTGGCTGCTAGTTCAAGCATCTTTCCAGTCCACCACCCCTTGTCTCAGTGACGCTGATGAGAAAGGAAACCCACTTTCTAGAGGTGTAGCATGGACATCCTATAATATTGCACTGAACTTCCTGTCGGCTAGGGGCCGTATCCTGGCCTCCTCAAAGTCAACGGCTAGTTTTGTCATTGACTCCGGCGGCGCCTAGCTACGTCCCTGGTGTATTTCTATTCTCTTCGACGTACCGTTGACTCCTCCTTCATCCTGACACGTTGCTTTGAGTAGCTAGTTACCGTGTAGCAAGGATCCTCTCTGTGTCCCGCGTCGTGGTCACGCCCTCACCTTGCCCGCAGTCCCGTGACGGCCTGTGACACTGGCGTGACGGCATCGTGTTAATTCCACAGCAGTCACCTGCGTGGGTCCACGATCCACTGTCTCTCTCCGGCCTTACTAAGCACCTTTGCGTGGTACTGATCTACGCCAATCCCATTCAGACTGGCCAGCTGCCCCCTTTTCCCCCGCGGGGACTGTCTCAATGGACCTACCTGGAGTCATTCGTTCATCAGAAGTGCCCGTACGGTGAAGATGTTTTTCCTAGCAGGACCCAGAGACTGTTTTTGTGCTGGGCAAACCCCCACTCCTTTGTCATTCGCCAGGGTGCTGATGAAACTAGCAGCTGTAGCAGTGCTGCTCTGGGTAGGCGTCGGCTGTTCCTCTGGGCCAGATCCTTGGCTGGTGGCATTCGTCCAAACTCTGGGTCGGGGAAGGGAAGGAAGAGAATCTCGCTCGTTCTTGGCAGCGCTGTGGGCTGGGAGGTGGCGTTCGCCCTCCGGCATTGGAGTGGAAAATGTAATTAATAACGAACCGGCCCTTTCACCCCAATGCTCTGCCTAGAGATGAGCCGAAACCACTAACAGTTAATCTGGAGCGACCAGATCCCTGGCATTTCAAGGGGTATTCAGATGCAGGGTTTGGGCCCCACTCTCAAATTGTGCTGGGGAGTGGGTGTGGTGTGAAATTGGTTTACTTAGGGTGAGGATTCTCCGGGCCCACGGGGAATCCCGAGCTCCTTGTCTGAGGAAACTCTCAGAAGGGGAGGGCTTGTCCATACTTGAAGGTTAATGCAGATTAAAGCACAGTGTAAATGGAAAGTGTATTAGTTGTTCCCGATTAACCCCCATGCATGGAGCCTTTTATTCCACAACAAGAGTGCCCCGTTCTCGTTTCGTTTCACTCCGGCGTGTTAAGCTGACCGGGGACAAGGCTGGAATACGAGGATCCACAAATGGAACAATTCCACAGTTCCGTGGAATTGTTCCATTTGTGGATCCTCGTATTCCAGCCTTGGATTGTGGGGTTTGTCCGTGGAACTGAGAGACCCCTGGAATTTAGAGGTTTCCAAATTGCCATAAGGAGGGTTTGTGATTTAACAAGGATCAGAGCAGGGCCAGCCTGTGGCTCGGGTGACCTGGGGGCTGGCTGGCGTGACGACTAGCCTCTGAGCCCACATGTTGGGTGGCCAAGGGGTGCGTTACCGACTGATGGTGCTGGCGATCCGGGGTGGACGGATGCCGGAATTATAGGACCATGAATTTACTGACGGGCTTGATGCAGAAATCACTGGGTGCGGCGCTCTGGCCTGCGTTATGTGTAACTGACACACAAGCCACCCGGGTGTGGGTCTGCGCAGGCGCGTGGATCATTTTGATCCCTTCTGGCCTTAATGGGTGTGTCTGCACCGCAGATAAACTCCCGTGGCTGGCCCGTGGCACCTGACTCGGGCTTGGGCTGTGGGGCTAGAAAGCTGTAGTGTCGACGCCTGGGATCCTCCACCCTTGTGGGGTCCCGGAGCCTGCACCCCGGCCTAACGCCAGACAGTTACAGTACAGTCTTATAGCCCTGCAGCCTGGGTGTTTCATCGCAGTGTCGACGTACCCGAAGTCTATGAATCAGAGAGCAATTCCAGACGCTTCCAAGCAGCGCTGACGCCGGTGCCCCCGTGTGAGGTGCCCGAGTCTAACGGGGACGTGGGCCTTGGGGAAAACGCATGCAAACCGGTTTTGTGCATTCTGGGGAGGTGGGGGCTAACACCCCGCCACTCATGGCTCCCCCTGCCCCCCCCATATCTCATGTCGTGCTGCATCTCGTGGCGTTGGGCAAGCAGGGCCCAATCCTGCGAGATTGCAGAAAAATTCCAAGCAGGCTCTGAGCACCCTCAAGTCCCACAGACGTCAGCGGGGGCTGAAAGGGCCGGGGTCTCTTTGGAAGGCCAGCTGGCATGAATCGGTGTAGCCCCTCTGACGGCAACGGGGCCACGCCGATTTACGCAGACAGAGGAGCCGGCCCCGTCCTCCTTGGCTGGTGCATCGCTCCTTTCCATGCTCACCCACCAGCTGTGGATCACAGGCAAGGACAAGGCAGAGGATTCCAGCCATATTGAAGTCATGTCACTTTAAGGGGGAGGGGCCAGCACTTGGGGGGGAGGAGTCAAGGGCTAGAGACGTGCCCGCGAGCAATTTAATTTCCCCACGACTGACACCACTTGTCCCACATCCACATGAAATCTACCTCAGAGCCAACGAGACGCAGACATAATGGAGAGGGGAGACTGGGCGGGGCCACCCGGGTCCGTCTCCAGGGCTCTGACGCGTTCTGCATTGCGGCGCCAAGTCTGGCGTGACAACGCCCGGCTCCGTGCGAAGAGCCCAGCGCTACCCCTCCCCCATGCGTGGTCTGCAGCGAGCTCTCGCTGTGTCATTTATTGTCGGCTGCTCCGGGCCTGTTACTTCCACCCCCCCCCACACCCGCGCCCCGGTCTAGTCCAACAATCCAAAGCGGAAATACGTGATGTGATATAATCTCCGCCCCTCTCCCAACCGAGCACCCAATCGGGAGATCCAAGCGGCCTGTCAGTCATTGTTCTGTGCTGCATGCTCTTGACTGACCCAACAAACACGAGCCCCTGAGAACCCCAGCTCAGGGGAACGTGGAGAGACATTGGTCTGTATGTATCTTCCTTTTGTGTATGTTCTCTTTGAAGAGATCCTGTGCTCTGTGAAACAGAATAAGTCGAATAAAAGTTACCTATAGACTGAAGCATCAGTTGGCAGCCAAAATCTCTTCTCTTTTGGGCGTGTGGGTCAGTGCTGGCTTGTTCACTTTTGCAGTTAAATTCCCCGGGATAACATAATCCGCTTGGTCGGGGACAATGTGTTGGTCTAGTACTTGGAGTAGAGGATTGGGAGTCAGGACACTTGGGTTCTATTCCTGGCTTTTGGAGGGAGCGTGGTCTAGTGGTTAGAACAGAAGACTGGGTGCCAGGACTCCTGGATTCTATTTTTTAACTTGTGGGGGAGAGGACATATGGTCTAATGGACAGAGCCAGGCACAGGACTCCTGGGTTCTGCTTCCAGCTCTGGCAAGGAGTGAAGGGCTTCCCAAACTTTTGATAGAGGGAGCCACCCCTTAACAGATAAATTGTTTGTTTCATGACCCCTCCGCCTGCCTCTCCTTTTCATGATCACAGCTCAAGCCCATCTCTAGCTGTCAGGGAGGTTATATCACTGGAGAGGGAAAGGGAATGGGCCTGATTCACTCCCAGCTTACACTGGAATCAAACTACTAACTCCACAGAGGTCCGTGGAGTTACGTGAAGTGAGCACTGGATCAGGCTTCAGCGGGGTGGGCTGGAACCTGATTCACCATGTGAGAACAGCTGGTTCATGAGGGTCTGTCTTGGCTATGTTAGCGTGGGGTGAATTTTTATGGTCTCCGGGACTTAGCAAGAGGTGGCCATAAACTGGAAACCCCTTCCTGAGAAAAAGTTTACTTTGTTTAATTTTCTGTCCCGAATGAAAAGTCAAAAATGTAAAAAAAATTTGCAGGAAGGGAGGGATTTCCAGATAAAATCTGTATGGGGAGAACCACAACAGAATCTTTTGGCTTCCCCGAGGCTTGCTTGTGAAGACTGTTGTCAATTTCACTTTCCCCCAGCAGGCGGCATGTGAAATTGAGAAGCGTCTTCCGGGGGATCCGTCTTTTCAATTTTCCACCAGAGAAAATCAAAAAATGTTCAGCAACGTTGACATTTTCCACCTTAGTACAACAACAGAACCCTGATCTCAGGTACCACCCTAATACAAACAATAAAACCAGGTCTCCACTAAAAAGATAGCTCGACCCAGCTACGTTGCTCCGGTACAGACAGCGCTAGATTCTCCCACCGCTGTAATGACGTCTGCACTGACACGTGACAGCGGTGCCGATATAGCAGTTTAAGTGTCGACGTAGCCTAATAACCTTCCCTGCTTGGAAGTGTTGTGGATCATGGGGAAGAATCCTGCAGACCAATCTTGGTGCGGGTGTGGGAAACAGAGGCACCGAAATCAGGCTCAAGTTCACGCAGCTGGTGAGTGGAGTGGCAGAGGTGGGAATCGAATCCGCACCGCTTCCCTCTCACCCAGGGCTGGGGAATGGACCAGCTCATGTGTTTTCGCCACGACACAGACCTGATGTTAGGATCGCAGGCCAGGGAAGGTGAATGAGTTGAAGCGACCTCGTAACCGGGCCCTACGGAGGCCTGATTCACATCGTGGCTGGATTGTTTCAGATTTACTGCGGTGTTTTCACAACAGTAAGATTAGAACCACGGTGGCGGGGGTGGGAGGGAAATAGGACAATCAAAAGCAAAAGCAAAAGCTTTGCAAGTCCCCGGGCACTTAGGTGGGACGCCTGTGTGAGAATGCTCCCTGCATTACCTCCTCCGGCCCTGCCATGCGCCCCCACCGCTGGATTGGGACCTTTCACATCCCCGGGGGGGGCGGGGGGGGGAAGAGGCACGATAAAAAAAATCCATGGGAAACATGCTGACTACTCCAGACGCTCCCCCTGCCCCCCCCCCCCCATTTCACTTCTATACTAGCATGAGGCATTGATCCAGAGCCCACTGAAGTCAATGACGGGAAAAGCTGCTGGGCGGTAGATTTCCCCTCCCACGTTACCCAGCCCGGCTTTTCCAGCCCTTTCAATGGAACCCCACTCCCCATGGCGGGTGGGGGGTGGGGGGAGAATGGGGCTGAATCGGGGCACGGCGGCGCCCCCTGGAGTTGATTGGGGGGAACTGCAGCATGGCACGGTTTTGGTGCTCGGGGTTGCAATTCAGGATGCCGGGGTCCTGCTGTGCTTTAAGAAACGCAGCCAGAGCCCTCGTAAATCGCTGCTGCTTTTCAAGACTGAAGTGTGGTCGTCAGGGTACTTCCCTAGGAGCGTATCCACTTCCAAGCAGGGATATTATTATTACTTGTACCACAGTAGCACTAGAGGCAGGGGTGGAGATCGGGGCCTCAGGATGCCAGGTGTTGTACCAGCACATAGTAAGAGAGAGTCTCTGGCCCCAGATGCTTACAGTCTAAATAGACAAGACCGACAAAGGATGGGATGAGATCAGAGGCCCAGGCTGGAGAAGTGACTAAAATCCCACAGTAGATAGCACCCAGGTGGCTTGACTCTTCGCCAGTGCCCTATTTACAGCCCCGTACCTTGGCTTGAGATTGGGCCTTTTCAGCTGCAAAGAGGAGAGACTGACCCACCACAACAAAGAAACAAGCTACTGTTTATAGCACAGCTCAGTGGTCACTTCCACTTGCAAAATGCCGACTGTGCAACTGCCAGCCGCACGATAGCGCACCCTCAGCATTTGCATGTGCATCACTTCACACGGGCGGTGGAATGAACCCCCCTCCTTGCACGCATCGTTTGCACTAATCAGGTACGCTCGGCCCCAGCTCCCTGATTTCAGCAAACAAATCCCTGTGGGACCTGCAGGGATGCAGCATTTCACAATGGATTGCAAATTGGGCGGGCACGTTTTTCTGGAAAGGGCGTTGGATATCTAGACTGGGACGGGGGACAGGAAAGGTTCCGGCCTTCAGATCTCTGAATCTGAACCCACGGGACAAAGGTGCACATGAATTCCTGTCCTCTTTGGGGGAGAATAAAGCACTTTGCTCTGCAGCTGAAGAGGCGATAAGCATAAAAACACAAGCCCCAAGACCAGGGCAGATATGAGGCTACAAAGCACATAGTGGTTGAAACCACAGAGGAAGCGTGTAGCAAACAAGATGTTTGGTAAGCAAAATACCAAGCGAAACAGAGGCGATGGAGGAGAGAATATGCCTGAAGAAAGAACATGGAGAGAGAAAGCCAGATCCCCAGCCGGTGTAAACCAACCTAGCGCTATTTAAGTCAATGGACCAGATTCCCAGCTAGTATAAATCGGTGTTGCTGCCTTGAAGTCAATGGAGTGACACCGATCTACACCAGCTGGGGATCTGAGTGAAAGCCTCATGCTGTTGAATTCAATGGGAAAACTCTTGAGGCTTTCCACCCTCGTCCATAATAATATCAAGCTTAGCCAAAGTCTACTGCAGCCAATGTAGAGACTCCATTGACTTCAATGGGCTTTGAATTGGGCAGGTCGGTAGCATCCAGGTAAGTCTGAAGGAACCACAAGAAGATGGAAATACCTACTGGGTTAATAAATGTTTCTTCTGCAGGAACAATGCCTGAGCAGAAATTACAAACAGACGCGAACTCCTGGATGGGGGCTGAACAAAATTGTGACTTTTGTGTTGCACAAAATTGGGAAATTTCCATTTTTCATTCTGATTCGGGACGAAAGGAAACGTTAGACTTCCCCACAGAATGGGAGTTCTGCATTTTGACCAGCTCTCGTCCTGACACTATTGAAAATCTGGCTCTTACTTCGGTTTGGTCAAATGGAAAGTCAGTGGGACTTCACGCTCCTAGCTGACGCAGGGGCTGCCTACACGGCAGTGGGACGGTAGAGACTGGCACTTTACTCTAGCTAGCCGAAATACCAAGAGCACTGAAGCCATGGCAGCCTGGGCTAGCCACCCGAATTCCTGCACAGGCTCCTGCGTACTCTGGCAGCTCGCCCGGGCTACAGCTCATGCTGCCATGGCTTCTCTGCTATTGGTGCCTGAGTCACTTAGATGAAAGCTAGTTCAGGTCTGGCTACAAAAGCTGCAATCACAGTGCAGCGTTAAGAGTCTTTGGTGCATTGGAAAACTGTCCCCTCAGTGCTTGAATGGGAGCTGAGCTCTTCGGGAACTCCGGCCCCGATGCTGGGTGCTGAGCAGTGCTAAGTCCGGCCTTGAGCTCTGTGCAAAACAGAGCATCATGTGGATGATACTTTCCACTCTTTTTCCCCCTCTCTTTGTTTCAGCCCCTCTCTTTGTTTCAGCCCCCACATGAGAAGGCTTCTGCTGGGCTCAGCTCTTCTTTGGTGAGAGCAACTTTGTGAACAGGCAGCGAAACCTGCGACGCAGTCTAGGTTAACACTCCTGAACGGCGACATCAGAAATAGGGTGTGACGCTTTCTTGGTGGCACCCAAAACCTTAGCTTGCTGTGTCGCCGCCCTGCCTCAGCGCGAGAGAGATTTGCCAGCGCCAAACTGGGGCTGACAACTTCCTGTCCCCGCGATCTGTTAGCCACCCAAATCAACTGCTCAAAACTCTGCCCTTCATGCTGTTCTCTTTACCTTATGCTTTCCTCTGTTCTATCCCCTTCACCCAAAATAAACAAGAAAAAAACCCTGTAACCTTTTGTTTGGTTTGTTCCCCACCTTCTCACTGGGGAATCACATCACAATCCAATTTTTCAGTGCCTGTAGCGTGACTCTGAGCCACCCAGCAAGCTGTGTGTCAACCCTGCTGACTACGTCCCTGCTGCGCTTTCCCTGTTTAGCATCAGCAGATCTCTTGCTGAGGGAGAAGAGTAACGAGGCGGCTTGTAGTTCTGGACGCCCCGAGAAAGCGTCAGGCGGGGGCACCCCAAAACCACTTCCAAGCATTTTTTCAGAGCTGGGCCACTGCTCTCAACAGAGCCCTGAGGCTACAAGGAAACCACATGGACACAGCTGGGTTCCAAATAACTCTACTAAAACAATTCACGGACATGCAAGGCCTGGCCACGTATCCACCCTGCTGCTCTGTTTCGGGCTGGTGGCTTCTGCAGTAGAATACAGGGAGGCCCAACCTCAAGGTCCTGTGTGAGCTTGGGGACATCATTTAGCCTCTCTGTGCCTCAGTTTCCCCCCATACAATGGGGATAACAGCCTTGCCCGGCCCCATAGTGGGCTATGAGGTAATACGGGAAAGATTGCGAGGTGCTCAGACACTGTGGGAAAGGGGCCCATCTCGCTAGCCGGAGCGAGGGAGGGCTCCCCCACTATTTAAAGGGACACTACCCGATTCTATACGTGACGTATTCCCTCCTGCTTGAAAGGACACTTACCAAAAAAGCACCAACGTATTCTACCAAACCCCCTCTCGTTAGCTATACGACACACAGCCCCGGTGGTGCCCCGTGGTGCCGGCGAGCACTGCGTGTCGGGCCTGAGTGCCGTGGCTGGGAGAAGGAGGCGTCCCAGCTCCCTAGGGCTCCGGCTCTGGTATGGAAGTTCGTCCCCTAGAGGTTGGCCGCACAATGGGAAGACCACGGGGGCTATGGTTAGGAGGTGGGATTCTGGTGGGATTGCTAAGGCAGATGTTTCCTCTGGCTGCATTGTGTTATTTCCCCGCTCTGTGCCGACCCCCCGAGGATAGGAATCTGTTCTAGCTCCCCCATCAGCCTGCTTCTAGCTCAAGCCGTAGCAGCTCATGCTCCTAGGTCTGGTGATCCCTGGCTCAGCTCCTGATGCCTCAGCCAAGGGGGCAGCCAGCAGATTACACTAATTACACTGTGCTAATTACAATGCAGTCCGCAGTCCCTTCCCCTGTGCTCTGCCACGTGCCTGCACCCTCCCTGCTTTGATCACAGGCAGAGCGAAAGGTGCCACCGTTAACCTCTCCACAGCCGCAACCAGCTACCTCAGTGGAGGGGCAGGTCAGCCGGGTCTCGGATCGCTCGCCCCTTGGAAAAAAAACCCCAAAGCCACTGGGTCCCTCGCACCTGCGAGCTCGTGAAGCCAGCTGGCCTCGGGGCTTGTGGTGTAACCACGAAGTAATGTGCCGCCGTGGCAGGAGAGCGAGCTGAAAGCAGGGAGCGTGCAGCAAGCCACACAGGCACCTGCCTCCTCGCACAAGCTCCCCAGGTGGGGGCGCTGATGTGTGCCGCAGAGATCGCCAGAGCCTGCGTGGTCTGGTGGTTAGGTGGCCGGGGGAGGTATTGGGGAGCCACTTTTTCATCGCGCTAAGGTCCCTTTATAGAGAGGGGAGGCAGAGTCGGTGCAAAGGAGGCCCCCTGCTTAAAATCACCGGGGGAGGCACAGGCTGGCTCCCCCCACAGCGGTGACAGCCTGGGCAGAGGGCACGGCAGCCCCAGACTGCAGGGGGCGGAGCGGTTAGGGGGCATGGGTGGGCTAGAGGAGGGAGGGGTGTGGCCAGGGCCGGTTTGCACCCTGGCCTCCTCCGAGGCTCGGAAGCCAATTAGATGCACGTTGGGGTTGAACTGGCCCCCGGCGGTTTCTGAAGCGAGGAGGCACAAACACCTGCACCACAGCAGGGCTGGATATGCCCCTCCCCGCCCGGGAGTCAGGACGCCTGGGTTCTGTTCCTGGCTCTGTCGCTCGCTCGCTATATGACCTCAGCCCGATCACTCCACTACCCCGTGCCTCCCTCCTCAGCCCTGTCCAATGGTTTAGCTTCTGAGGGGTGTTGGGTGAGTCCCTTACAGTTGAGGAAGAGCTTTAGGGTGACCAGAGGGACAGTCCCAATTTTGGGGTCTTTTTTTTATATAGGCTCCTATTACCCCCCACCCCCATCCTGATTTTTCACATTTGCTGTCTGGTCGCCCTAAAGAGCTTTGAGATTCCCAGGCGGCCGGCGCTATGGACCGGTGCCTGCGCCCCATCGGTCTGCCCCAGGCAGGGGCGAAACAGACACGCTCCCCATCTGTTTGGGTTGGTTAACTGGGGCGAGTCCTTGTGCCCCACGGGACAAGTTCCGCAGGCGAGATCCACGGGAGCTCTCCACTTAACGCTGCCCATGCTCGAGGCTGGCCAGCCAGCACCATCCCGCCTGCAGCTGGGAGAGGCCCCTTCGGACCTGGCCCTTCTGCTGAGAAACCTGCAGCTTGCAGGCCTGTCTGCGCTTGCCCCTGGCTGCACGTGTGGCCACCTGGCCTTCTCCCAACGTAAGGCAGCTAGGCCGGGTGCTGCTCCCTCGTGCTAAAGCCCGCGGCATGGGTCTGCAGCCCGCCCAGCCGCCTGCCTCGGTGCTCTCCCCTTGTCCTTGCCCTGCGCCCAGCTGGAGGCTTGGCTAAGCCTCGGCCTCTTGCTGCCTGCACCTCTCCCCTTAAATGACAACAAAAAGCCGATCGCTCAATCTCTCACTGTGACTCTGCAACAAGGAGGTGCCCGCCCCCCACCCCAGGAGGACCAGGGATGGGGTGTACTGTCCCTTTAAGAAGGAAGCCCGGCTGATTCTCCTCTAGCGCCTCCGACTGTGGGAGGGAAAAGGCTCTGTGAGAAAGGATCTAAGTCAGGGGTTCTCAAACTGGGGGTCGGGACCCCTCAGGGGGTCACGAGGTTATTACATGGGGCGTTGCGAGCTGTCAGCTTCCACCCCGAACCCTGCTTTGCCGCCAGCATTTATAATGGTGTTAAATATATAAACAAGTGGTTTTAATGGATAAGAGGGGTCGCACTCAGCGGCTAGCTGTGTGAAAGGCGTCACCCGTACAATAGTTGGAGAACCACTGATCTAGAGGCCTCTGCCAGACTGAGCAGGATCCCAGGCTGAAATCATCCTGGTGTTGCTCTAAGCACGGTGGTAGCACAACCTGCCTGCCTTTGCGTGGGATGCTGTCTCCTTCTGGTGGCTGGCCCCCTACAGAAACTATTTTCTAGCTGCCTGGCATCCTAGAGTGACTCCTTTAGCTCAAGCAGTGGCAGCTGGGGCTTTTTCAGAGCCCAAGGTCCCAGGTCCAGCCCCCACCTGGGACCCAGGCAAGGTGAGGGAGAGATTTGCGGAAGCCGCAGCGTGTGGTGGTGCTGGGGGGGTTATCACGGGGTGGGCCACGTGGCTGCATTGCTGTTCGCGGTGCCCTGGTCCTTAGCCGATCGGTGTGGCTGGCCGGGCTGGGGATCCTAGTGCCTGCAAGCCCAGCAAGCCAGACCATGCTACAGCATGCGTATTGTCCGGCTAGCTCAGTGGTTTGAGCATCGGCTTGCTAAACCCAGGCCTGTGAGTTCAATCCTTGAGGGGGCCATTTAGGGATCTGGGGCAAAAGTCTGTCTGGGGATTGGTCCTGCTTGAGCAGGGGGTTGGACTAGATACCTCCTGAGGTCCCTTCCAACCCTGATCTTCTATGAATAGGTTCTCAGCCAACAAGTGGGGGGGGGGGGATGACCCCCCCCTCCTGCTCCACATCCTGTCTGTGATTGGAGGGGATTCTTTCTACTGTACTGTGGGCTCGCAGTGGGGTAAGTGTTGAGCACCAGGGCTACGGCTGCACCCGCCCCCACCCCACCCCACACTAGGGGAGTCCACAGGCCAGTCTTCCAGCAGCGTTACTGCACCACAGAGCTTGTCATGAAACCTCCTCCAAAGGGAGAAAGGCGTCAGCCCCCTGCTACCAGCAACTGTGTGTGCGTGGGAGGGGGATTTACAAAGCAGCTAGCTCCCCCCCCCCCGTGGTCGATCGGACTTCGGACTATCCTGCAGGGGATCCCCCTCCCCCTTTGCTGGGAAGAATACGCCCATCCTCTGAGCACCTCCCGCTCTTTAATGCATCTCGCCGCCAAATGCCCTGGCAGCACAGCGCCTGGAGAGCTTGTAGGGGCCTGACTCAGCTTTTAAGGCCCGTCGTGATCAGCTTGGCTGACCTCCTGACACCCACTGAACTCAAAGAACACTCCCGCCCCCGTTACTGGTCATAGCCTGCTCTGGTAGGTCCAGGCTGAACCGGCAGCAGAGCCGCACGTGGCATCAAGGCAGATTGACGGCAGGATCTTTTCCTCCCACCAGCCAACACCTTGCCGCCTCCGGAGGCAGGCAGGTGAGAGCTGCGTTAATGAAGTTTTTCTTTCGGGCCCAGGGTTGTGAATCAGACGTGCTAATGGAAATCACTTGGCCGGGCTAATTAGAACTTCATTAGTGGCTGGTACATGCTCGGAGCGGAGAAAAAAGAGCCCACCCTCACAGAACACGAGGCTGAGCGCATTGCAAGGGAGAGGGGACGTGTTAATCAGCTTATTCCTTCTTTGGGGAAGAGGGTGCCGCTCCCCCCGCACCGCCGATCGCTCTCTCAGGTTGCGTTCCCGATGAAGTGGGTTCTAGCCCATGAAAGCTTGTGCCCAAATAAATCTCTTAGTCTCTAAGGTGCCACAAGGACTCCTCGTCGTTTTTGGTTAACCAAGGGGGCTCTGGGACGCAGTTTGGCTAGAATGAGGACGGACACCAGAGCTGAACCTTTTCTAAGCCCTTGAGGAGGGGGGTGGCTGGCTGGCTCAGAGCTATCAGTGCACCAGTTCAAACCCAGCCTAAGAGGGGTAGCAGCTTAAAGCCAGGGCTGGTTGGTGAGTCTCAGCTGGGTTCAGACCCTGCTATTATTTCTGTTACGGTAGAGCCTAGAGCCCCCTGCCCTGAAGAGCTTGCGACAGACAAAAGGTGGGAGGGGAAACTGAGGCACAGAACAGGGTGACGTGCCGTGGGTCACCCAGCAGAGCAGGGGAGAGAACCCAGGGCTCCTTAGCTGCCCAGTGTAATGCAGCTCACTACGAGCTCCCGCCAAAGCAGGCCGGGGGGCAGGGTCACGCTGGACCTGCTGTAAAGGGCAGGGGAGGCGCCTTCTGCTGAGCTGCGCCTTTGGAGGAACGTGGGGTGTTTTGCTCTGCCCGGGGGAAGGGCGTTGCCTTGTCTCCAGCCCCTGGAGGAGAGGGACGCTGGTGTCACGTAGCCATTGGGCGTGACTGGGCATTAGAAATGAACCACTGGTGCCCAAGGAGGGCTGGGACCGCACCCTTTGGCAGGGCACGGCTGCATGCCGGATACATGCTCAGGACACAAGGGGCTCGGCTCTGCTTCCTGGCGCAGGCCGGGCAAGGCCACTGGTGATCTCGAGCGCTAGGAGAGCACGGAAGACGCTGCGGGTAAGAACGCTAATGGTGACAAGCTCTGGAGCAGAGCCGGGCACTGATGATGTCCTGGCGCTTCTTGCTCCGGCAGAGCCATTGGAGAGAGGAGGTTCTGCGAGGGCAGGGTGGCCTTGGCCAACTCTGTCCATCCCCCTTAACGCGGCTCCAGTTTCCCCTTCCTGGGCAATGGCCTGCAAAGCAAATGCAAAACCCGTGTGGTGCAACCCGCACCCCCGGTGTATAGCTGATGCATTCCACTTGGAACAAGCTGCACACTAGCCCTTTAAGGGAGCCTCTTGGCCAGACAGGGCTCTGGGTCCCCACAGCAAGGGCATTTTGGGGGCTGTAGTCTGGAGGGGCTGATGGGACGTGTAGTCCAGCGACCATGTGACTGCGGTCAGGTGATTGCAGGACTATATAATGCAAACGCTTCCTTGGGCCAGATAGTTTGAGCGGGTCAGAGAATGGGCTCAGAGCTGGAACTCTGGATTGGACTTTTCCTAAAAGGAGGCAGGCTCTAGAACAGGGATTCTCAGCCTCTTTCTTTCTGATTCCCACCCCCTTGTGCTATAAAAACTCCACACCCCACCTCTGCCACACCAGCTGTTTTTCTGCATATAAAAGCCTGGGCCGGTGTTAGGGGGTAGCAAGCTGGGCATTTACCTGGCGCCCCTGTGAAGCTATGGCCTTGCTTGGTGGACCCCCTGACACCTGCTCGTGGCTCCAGACCTCTGGCTGAGACCCACTGATCTGGCAGAACTTGTATTGGGGTGAGGTGGGCAAAGGGAGAGGTTGTGGGCAAAGGGAGCCTAGATGGGACTTGGGAGGGAAGTGAGTGCTGGCTTCTTGGAGAGGGCTACTGGCCGGCACTGGTAAGGAGGCATCCCTGCATGAGCTGGCAGTGCCCCAGGGCAGACCCTGGGGGAGAGGTCTGTGGAGCTGATCAGCCTGGGGAGGGGGCACGGCTGCATCCCCCCGGGGAAAAAGCTGTAGCTGGCTGCGGCACTGAAGGACGGTTCCTGCACCCTGTGCTGATGGGGGTGAAGAACTAGAGAACACTGGGAAGGCAGAAGATTTGTTTTGTGTTTTGGGCTCTCGCCGTTTGCCCCGGAAGGGGAGGGCGGAAGGACCAAGCTATTCCCCCACCCCGAGAGCCGGCAGCCCGGGAGGGAGACGTGGCACCGCTCCGGAGGAGCAGCGGCTGAGGCCGGAAAGGTAAGACCTGCTATGTCATTCGAGGGGCCAGAGTGAAATGAAGGGAAGATGGACCTGGCGCTGGCTGCGTTTGGATCTTGGAGCAATGGCAGTTTGCAGACTGGGGGGGGGGGGGATTAACAACCGTGTTTAATAAACCGTGTGAGCTGCAGAGAAAGTTCTGGCTCCTCCCCTTTTGTGCCTCCCCTCCAGACCCCTAGCAGCCAATGAAACGCCTGTAGACCGGTGACCCACTCAGTGTTACGCTCCCTCTAGTGGTAGCGGGACCACGTACCGCGGTTGATTAATCCGCTGCTGGCTGAACTGATGCTTCAAGACGCAGCGGTCGGGGGCGCGATTCCTGCTGACCCACCCCCCGGGAGCGGTGTTACGGAAGGATAGCGGCAGCATCAGAACCAACCTGCCGCGGCCGATTCTAGCTGCAGGACCCGGTCCCTCTTACCCGCCTAGCGGCGCAGCGGCGTGTCACGATCACATCTGTCGGGCGCTGTCATCCAGGTAGCAAAAAAAAACGGTGATGACCCTTCCGGCAAATGAGCCATTGCGGTTTCTGAAAGGATCAAAGAACAAAATGAAAGTGACTTTTAAATAGACCATCTCCACTTCATAAAGAATTCTCACTTCCTTCGGCTGCGGAGGGCTGAGATGCAGGGGACAGATGTTCACGAAAAGGGCCTCTTCCTTCTTCTTCTTTTTCTTTTTGCACTTGGTTCTCTCCAGGCGCCCATCTTCTCTCCCGTCTCTTTCGCACAGGAGGGTTCTCCCAAAGGAGGACAGCTTTGTGAGGCTTTGATTCTGTTGGGACCTGATGCTATTTGCACAGAACAAGCTGAGCAACTGCAATCCAGATAGGGGCTAACACGAGAGGAACAGGACAGGAGAGAGCGTAAGAGACACGTGGTAGGCGCCTGTGCCTTAGAAACAGTTACTCCTGCTAGGTTGGCCTGGAGCCCTTCGTTAGGCATCAACCGCAGTGACTCTGCCAAGTAAGGATGGGACGGGGAGATTAGGTCTCAGGATAAGGCCCATTTTCCGCTTGCCTGCTTAATCAAAGTACAGCATGGCCTGGGGGATGGAACACGCTCTAGCGATTGGAGGATGGAGCTGTGGGTTGTGTGTGGCTTCAATTGCTGTGTGATGCGAGCCCCGTCCCGTACCCTCCCGGGTCGAGGGACTGCTCAGCCACCCCATGTGTAACCGTAGTGAAAATGATGATATTGACTCCTTACTTTGTTGACCTAAATCAGATAGGAGCAGAGCGCACTAGAAAGCTGACCAGGATTTTTTTGATTTTTTTTTTTGATGAAACACTTCTTTTTTTTTCATCAAAAGAAAGCTGATTAGTTGAAACCAAAACTCTTTTTCTTGGCAAGGGTCAGTTTAGCTGAGTTTGTTGGCTGGAGAAAACTTTTTGTTTTTTGAAGCAAACATTTCCACGTTCTGGTTTGAAATGACGTTTCCTGGTGAAACGTAAGCCCGTTCTAGTACAATATTTAAAAAAAAAACCCACCAGCATGGGCTGACATTGCAACGCAACAGTTTGACTGAAAGACAAACCGTTCACCGTGGTTGACTTTGTCCCCCCCACGGAGGACGCACACGAATTCCAAAATCTCAAGTTTTCACAGAACGGGAGAACGGTTCTCTGCCTGGCTCTAGCTCTCCTGTCCCCCGTCTGTGAAAAGGAGATAACGCCTCCCTCCATCAAGGAGCGCTCGGCCAGGATAAAATCCAGCCCTGACTGTGAGGAACTCGGATACTCTCATTTTTAGAATTTGTGAGTTCCTCCGGGCAGGGACATACTGCATCTTGCACAACGGAGCCCTGAGCCTGGACGGAGGCTCTCGGCGCTACTATAATACAGGGCGGTACCGAGATGGTCAGAAGTAGGGTGACCAGATGTCCCGATTTTATAGGGATAGTCCCGATATTTGGGGCTTTTTTCCTATTATAGGCTCCCATTACCCCGCCCCCATCCCCGTCCCTGATTTTTCACACTTGCTGTCTGGTCACCCTAGGTCAGAAGTCACCTACCCAGTCTATGCTCCATGCACCAGACTAAAGCTGTATGGCTGTTGTGCATCTGCACTGACATCCCCACGCTGTAGCTTCGCCGGTGTTGCTTTCCGTGCTGTAGACAGCCCCCTCCCCTCCCCCCATCAGATGGAACCCCCAGCAAGCGGAAACAAAGTTCAGGCGACTTTCTTCGCTCCAAAACCGAAACTTCCCCATTTGTTCTGATTTGACCCAGAGCGCTTCTTCCAAGCTAGCTGGGACTGCGCCAGCCCCCTTACGCCCGTTTCCCCCAGGCCCAAGTCCGTGCCCCGATGGCGGTGTTTTGGGGGGTGCCAGGATGGTGTTGACTTCCCACATCTCTGCTGCATAGCTTTCCATCAAACTCCGCTGGCGTCTCCTACGAAAGCTTGTCATGTCAATTTGTTAGGTCTCTAAGGTGCCACGAGTTCCTCCTGTTCTTTTTGCGGATACAGGACTAAACCGGCTGCTTGCTCTGAAAGCTTGTCGTGTGCCCCTGCTGGCAGGGGTAGCCGATGGGGCGCCTCGTCTCAACAGAGGGGACCGGTAAGGTGAGCGGACTCTGGCCTCCCGTCATCCATCGGGCTGGATAGAACCTGGAACCCCAGGGACCATCAACCCTCCCCCATCCAGAACAAGCTGCTTATGTGCTTCCTACCTTAGGGCCATATCTGGTCCAAAGTGGGACAGAATTGCCCTGGCCCAGGTACGGCTGGTGGCCACCTGTGCTCACATATCCCATCTCCAGCAGTGGGTGGGCAGCCGGCTACTAGAGAGGAATGGAGGCCTCCAACCCTGTAATGATAGCCAGTTGCAAATCTTGGGGCCTGTCTCTGTCCCTAATGCAGCTGGACCACCCACCTACTATCACCCCCCCCCAGGCGAAATCCC
>NW_025422858.1:0-3747 GCF_020497125.1 Mauremys mutica
GTTAATTAGAGCTTTGGTACATGCAAGGCTTAAGCAGAAAACAACAATAACTACTGCTGCTGCAATTAACCAATATTTCAAGGATTGTGCCCATTGTCCAAGTCCCCAGCCTGACAAGGTTGTTTGCCACCAGTCCCAGGATTGACGCTCCTCACGGATGCGGACAGCCAGGGACGACAGCTGCTGGGTGATGGCAGAGATGTTGTTCCAGCCAGGACGCAAGCGGAGGCAACATTGTCCCTTGAAACGAGAATCGAGATTCTCAAGGGTCTCGCAAAAGTCCTGGTGCAGCAGGGTCTGTATCATTAAGCGGTTCTGCTCAGCATACTCAGCTAGGATAGTAAGGGAATTGTCAACCTGTTGAAATCCAAGGGCTGTGAGATTAGTAAGGGTTTCCAAATTCCTGGACAGACTACGGAGCTGACCAAGTGTGAATGCATAACTATAAGGATTGAATTGTACATAACCCCAAAAGAGGGTTTCAGTGGCAGATTTGAGACGAGTCCACCAAGTGAGTTCACGCTTCTGTGGACCAAATATGGGGGGAGGCCTGTGGAAAACACCTCCTCCTTTAATGTAAACCTGGCCAAGGGCGCAGATGCCCTTGGGGAGGCGAAGATGATTATAAGCAATGCCATTGCCACAGAACCAGTAGATTCCAGGAGGAGAATGCAGGCTGAGGGTATTGCTGTCATTTATAGCTGTGGGGTCGCGGGCTACTGTAATCCAATAACGACGTGCCCAATCAACAGCCCTAAGGCCAACCGTTTGCCTTTTAATAGAAAATACAAGGCTAGGAGAGGATAACCATGAGGTAGCATCAAAAACAATAACAGGGACATTAAATTGTTTAAGGGTGGCTAAAGTAGACTCAAATGCCTCGCAATACCAGTTAGGGGAAGTAGGTAGCTGCCAAATGTGTTCATCACTACAATGATATCGCTTACCACACCACTGGCAAGGGGCTGGGGGCATATAGAACTGGGAACAGGAAGGATATGATCCCCAAGAACGGAGAGATACAGGACCTAAAAACACGAAACAGGGACTGGCTGGCGGCTTGGGATTAAACACAGAGATAGGGGCACTAGGGGTTTGAAAGCGGTCTGATCGTATGGAGTTACAGGTAAACAGGTGCCGCCATGGCCAGCTGTGATCATCACATCGAGAGGCGGGCTCCTCATGAGTCACATTATGAATGGGAAGGAATTTAATGAAGTAGGGAGGTCTTTTAGGGTCAAGCAGGGATCCTGAGCATACTATACAATGGTGGTCTGGAGGAATGGAGGACACATCACTCCAATTAGCAGCCAGAAGTTCCTGACGAGCGTAAGCCAAAGTCCAGTTGACCAGAGGGTTCGGATGGGGATGACGCCGTTGTGAATTAACCTGAAACGACAAGAAGAGAGAATAGGATGAGCCCTAGGGCAGGTCCCCTTATGATCTCCAGCTAAGCCAGTTATGGTGGACTAGCCGACTTTCTGACTGGCCAGTACATACAACATGGTATGTGTTAGGAAAGTGACCAGGTTTAGACACAACAGCTGGCAGGGGCTGCGGACGCCCAGATGCTACTGGGGCAGACAACCACACCAGCTCCTGCGGGGAGAAAACTGGTTTCCAAGGAGGAGGAGGTTCTGGATCAATATCTGGCCATCGATTATAGGCCGCATTTAAAGTGATAAGGGCCTGGGATAACACCAGATGCCAACCCTTATAGTCTGGCTTTCCAAGAATAGCGCAGAGCTGTGTTTTAAGGATCCCAATGCGACGCTCCACAACACCGTTGCTATGGGGCTGATAAGGAAGGTGAACATGGAGTTGAACACCCCACTTAGTAACTAAGGCCTCAAAACGTTGACTGGTAAATGGGGGACCTCCATCTGTTTGGATCTCAGAAGGAATGCCCCAAGCTGCAAAAACCTGAAGCAATGCTTTATTAACATCTGAAGCTGTGGACCGCCTCAACGGTGTGCAATGGACTTGACGAGAGCCTAAATCTACAATTACTAGGCCCTTTGGAAACAACTTAGCCCCAGCTAGAGGACCAATTAGATCTCACTGCCAGTGATGCCCGGGTTTGAAAAGTTGGGGTCGTAGGGCTCCGTGGAATACAAGGGGTCGGGACGTAAGACGAGTCGCTTGGCACTGCTGGCAAGCGCGTAAAACATTATTGCGGTGCTGACGGGTCAATTCCGATTTATGGTGCCCGCGTACCGTGAGGATCCCATAGAGAGCCTTTCCAGGCAAATGCCCCCATTCTTCATGCATCCACGTCAAAAAGGGATCCTGAGGATTAGGAAGGGTAGCAGGAAATACCTCAGGACTACTAGGGGTTTCGGCCTCAAAGGTACGAAGGCGCCGGTCAAGAGTAGTGTGGAGTGAATTGCTATCTGGTCGGTGAGAAGGACAATGCGTAACAAACCAGGGTAGTTTAGTTTTAACCATGAGAGCGAAAATTTGCTCCCACAAATCCTCATGGGCTCGTGGCTGTCCCTCACGAGTGAGGATTGATACCCCATAGGCGGAATCGACGCCAAGGACAACCCGGGTACGAGGATGGGTTTGGGCAAGATGAGAGGCAGCTAGGAATATTCCCTGAACTTCAGCTAGCTGAGCTGAAGCGTGGCTTGGGAGAAGTTCAGCATGAAACATGTCACACCGCTGGCACAGAACACCAGCTCGAGGGGAGGGGGCCGTGCCCCCGTCAGATACAATCCAGGGATTAAACGCACTAAGCTCAGCCAAACTGGGATCTTCCTCAACTATAGAACTTGAACATAATATCCACTGACCAAAAGCTTCCTGTGCTATAAACACTAATTTCTCCGAGGTAGCTACTGAGCCATGAAACTGTGGAGCTGGGGTAAACGATAACCAGGGAATAAGCTGTACATGGGGACCTTGGAGTTTTACCATAAGCCAATTGAGCCCAAGGGGCAGCTAGTTTAAACCCCGAGGAGCATGTGTCCCCACCGATCCGTACCGATATTCCGGACCATTAAAGGTGTGGGCACTGTGGTACACTGGGTGATCTTCCTGACTGACAGAGATGCTTACGCCATGAGCCATCACAGATAACACAATAAGGATAGGATTGCTGGGGTCCCACCGATAAAAGAACTGGGTTAGAATGAAGCCATGCTGCCAAACTATTCACCGCTTGATCAGCATCCTCAGTCCAGAGCAGCTTCTTGCTCTTTGCAAACTGCTGGACAGTGGAAAGGGCATCAAGCAGGTTAGCTGGGAGGAAGGCCCGATGGTAATTAACAATTCCAAGCACCCTTTGAACCTGCTTACGGGGAGGACAAACCCCCACCTTAAATTCGGGTTGCAGTGCATGGTATGAGGTGTGCTGGAGAACTCCCTCCTCAACCTTAAACCCCAGAAACTGAAATGAGGTAGATGGTGATAAACCACTTTTTGCCTTATTAACCTCCCACCCATCATTGTCTAGGGTTTGGAGAACCTTGTCAGTAAGGGTTTTGACGGAGTCAGGATTGGGACCACAGATAAGGATATCATCCACATAATGAACAACCTTGGCCTCTGATTGGGGTGAAACAGCTTGAAGGGTTCGGGTTAAAGCTTCAGTAGCACAAGCAGGTGAATTCCGGTATCCCTGGGGACAGACCCACCACTGATACTGGGCACCTTCATATGCAAAGTTTAGGAGCCCCTGCGGGCCGTGGAGGGGTATTTGAAAAAACATGTCCTTAAGGTCAAGGGTACATGCCCACTTGGCCT
>NW_025422859.1:0-36655 GCF_020497125.1 Mauremys mutica
AGTGCAGGAAGGTCCGAATGTTAGGGCAAAGAAAAAGGCTGCTTTGCAGGAGTTGTGGATGGTTGTGACAACACTGGATCAGGAGATAGATTGGTTAAAAGACTAGGTGCAGGAACTGGAAAGAATCAGAGCTGAAAAGGAAAGTGAAGTGATTAATTTGAAGGCAGAATCTGATACTCTCAGTGCTACGTCTCTGACACAAGCAGCACAGATTGTAGGAATGCAGAAGCAGGTATGTGACAGTGAGTGGGTCAGTACTAAGTCGCAGGGGGAAGTGTCTGAGTTGAAACAGCAGACCATGGAGAGCAAAGCTGCAGTCAGAGCCCTTTTGAAGGATTCACAAAGCAGAACCCAGGGAGACTACGGGAAATCCCGGAGACAGATTTTGCCCTTAAGAGCAAAGGGGGATTGTGGCAGCAATCAGAGGGAATTGTAGCTGGGAGGAAGACATAGAATCAGAGGAGGATCCCAATGTATCCCCCCCTTATTGCAATTATGAGCTGATGGACCCTGGTGAGTTCACACTGGATCCCATCAGGCAGTCTCCATATAGTCCCCTACGGGAATCACTGGAAGAGCTGCAATGGCCTGCTCCAATGGCCCCCATAGTACAAAAAGGGGACCTCAGGGAGGTCAGGGAGGAACAGAGGAGTGGGTGGAGACTAGACCCTTTACCCCTGACCACATTAGGGCAGTAGGGAAATCAGTTGGCCTGCTGAATAGGAGCACAGCTTTGGGGAGGATGGTAAGAATATCTGGCATGGCTGGATTCACTCCAGCTGATGTGGCAGCTATATGCAGGGAGTGTATGTCCCCCGAGGATTTTTCAGGGCTCCCTTATGATATCCAGATGGGGCCCCCCCGGAGCAGATGATACAGAGAAGCATATAAATGTGCAGAGGGAAGTAATACACACCCTCTCCCCGGGAGAAAGCCCCACAGATATATTTCACCAGGAGAAGCAACAGGCCGGGGAGAGAGTAGAAAGTTATGTAGCGAGAAAGAAATTGGCAAGAGACATTCTGGGCTGACAAATGTAATTAACCCAGACTTTGCAGCCCTCCCTTTCAAACAAGCTTTAACCCAAGGATTTCTCCCTTTAATTTGTATGGCCTTAGTGGGTATGGATCTGACAGCAGTTCAAACAAGAGATATTGAGGATAGAGCAAAGCAGGCCTATGAGGTCCAAAAGAATATGCACCCTCCTAAAAGGAAACCTGATAAGGTGGCTGCTATATCCCCTCCAAGCAGCATGCAGGGAAAAGAAAATGGAGACCGAACCCATAAGGGTCAAGGCAGAACCCCCAACCCATGGCATGGGGAAATTTGGAAGCGGCTTTTAAAATATGAGCAAAAGGAAATGATAGACAGGCTGCCTTGTGCTGAACTTCTAGCAAAATTGACAGAACATGAACAGGCCGAGCAGCAAGGAAAAAGCGCCAGTGCACCACCGATTGCTGCCCTATAGGGAGGCTGAGTGCCCCAGGATCCCCCAATTGTGGCACACAAACACCGATGAGTGGAGGAGGTTCACGGTTTAGAAGTTTGCAGGAGGGGTGTTTGGACAGAATTTACTAGTGGAGTGAAGTGCCACCTACTCCCTAATTAGTATCCAAAATAAGACCTTGTTTGGACCTCTGACTGGAGTCAAAACCTTACAGGGATTTAATAGGGCACAAAGCATCGTCCCCTTCTGTAAAAAAATCCCATATAGTTTGGAGGCAAAGAAGAGCCAAGGGCAATTTGGCTTGATGGATTTGGGGAGAGAAGGTATTCTAGGAATAGATGCTCTGAGGGAATTGAGAGTACTGGTTGATTGTGCTAACAGGGTTTTGTGGGAAATGCCTCCTTGCACCCCATGGGAGCCTGTGGAGATTTCATCCAGCTATTAAACAGCAGCCCTTAAGGCATCTCAGGAACTGGAATGGCCTGGTTGGCCCCCTGCAGTTTTGGCAATTGCAGAGAAATACTGGGAAGTGTGGGCCAAGAATAAAATAGAAGGTGGTAAAATTGATGCAGAAATCCTAGTCACAGGCCCTGATCCTCCACCCCAGAAGAAGTATTGATATCCAAAGGAGGCAGAAGCCAGCCTAAAGGAAACAACTGATGGGCTTTTCAGCCAAGGAGTTTTAGTGGAACAGCCCAGCACTAACAATGCTGCCCTATGGCCCGTCCTTAAGAGTGATGGCAAAACCCTTAATTGGGTGACTCCACCTATGGCCCCCATAGTGGCTAAATATCAGGAGGTAATGGCTTCCATTGTAGGAGGGGCTCAGTGGTTTTCAGTTTTAGATTTGGCTAATGTTTTCTTTGTTATCCCCTTACACTGAGACAGCTACTATAAATTTGCTTTCACCTTTCAGGAAAAAACAATTGTTTTGCGCCCAGGTCCTCATAGAATAATACACCTGTTATGTGCCATGCCCATGTAGCAAAAATGTGGGAGGGAATGCCTGAAAGGAATAGTGTGATTTCTTATGTGGATGATGTCCTGGTCTGTACACAGATCCAGGAGGAAAATATAAAGGTGTTCGACAGAGTGCTGCAAAAGATTCAGGAAACAGGGTTTAAAGTAAGCCCAAAGAACTGTGCTCCCAGAAGGTACACTATCTTGGGGTAACCCTGGGACGAGAAGGGAACTCTCCTGACCAACAGAGGTTGAGTTGATTCTCAAACTCCCAGCCTCCACTGACGTAACTGCTCTGAGATCCTTCCTGGGCATGGTTAACTTTTCCTGAGATTTTATAGAAGGGTTTTCAGAAAAAGCAGCCCTGACGCATGAATTGTTAAATAAAGGGGCAGAATGGACCTGGGGCCCACACAGCAGCAGGAAGCCATGGCCCAGTTAAAACAAGCCTTGGCCCAAGTCCCAGCCCTATCATATCCCCGGGTAGGAGAACCATTTGTATTACAACTAGCAACTACAGACAAGGGAATGGGAGCTGTGCTAAGCCAGAACCATGGGACAGGTCTCTGACCTGTAGCTTATGCCTCCAAGACCCCGAGTGAGCTAGAGAAGGGATTCACCCCATGTGAAAAGAAGGTCTTGGCACTCATTTGGGAACTACAGCATTGGGAATATCTGGGGGGTTTGTCCCCTGTGTTACTAAAAACAACCCGCTCCCCAGTGAAGTATGTACTCACTGGTAAAATCAACAATGGCCATGTATCTAGCCCTCGAATGGCAAAATGGACCCTTGCTTTGTTAAACAAAAATGTAGATATGGAAAAAAAACAGTACTGTTCCCAATACCTTACGGCCTCCTGATAGAGGGGGAAGAGCACGAATGCCCATTACCTGAGCCACTGCCTTGGAAGATGTCACTCTTCGAGGGAGGGGCCATGCTGAGTGAGATGCTGGGAATAGCAGATGTTGTTTGGTTTGTGGCCATCTGCATGTGGGCTTCGCTGCTGTAAAAGTGCCTTTGGGCGAGGTGCTGACGGGACAGTGTCCACCATATTCTGCCCAAGCAGCCGAAATTGTGGCTATAGCAGTAGCACTGGAAAATACCCCCACCATTCAGGAGGTAGCCATTTTCACAGACTCAGACTGGGTCCTTTGGTCCCTAGTGGATTGGGTTCCAGAATGGAAAAAGAGAGGGATGAGGTCTGCACCCCCAGCAAGTTCACGGATGACACTAAGCTGGGGGTGGAGGTAGATAAGCTGGAATGTAGGAATAGGGTCCAGAGTGACCTAGACAAATTGGAGGATTGGGCTGTGACAAAGCGGGACTGTTCTTAATGTTTCCTCTGAATACTGTGCGGGTGCCTCAGTTTCTGGCCGACACCCTGTCTCCTGGCAACTAATGGCCCGGGCCCTTCCCCCCTGCAAGGGGATGCTAAAGGTGTGGGAGAACAAGGAGGTCAGGTGACCTCCTGGCCCGGGAAAGGAACTCATCAGAGAAGGAGGGGCTGGAGGCAGTTTCAGTTGGGAGCTGGCTGGGGATGGAAAGTGAGGGCAGACGGGGTTGTCTGGCTCGCTGGGCCCTAGAATGGAACCGGCTGAGAGGTCCCGTTCTCTGTACCTACAAGCTCTGTTTGAGACCATGTTCCTGTCATCTAATAAACCTCTGTTTTACTGGCTGGCTAAGAGTCACGTCTGACTGCAAAGTGGGGGTGCAAGACCCTCTGGCTTCCCCAGGACCCCGCCTGGGCGGACTCACTGTGGGAACTGCACGGAGGGGCATATGCTGAATGCTCCAAGATCAGACCCAGGAAGGTGAAGCCGTGTGAGCTTCTTGCCCTGAAGACAGTCTGCTCCTAGGGAGAGGAGGCTCCCCAAAGTCCTGAATGGCTTTTTGGGGAGCAGTTCCAGAGCATCACCCGGGGACTCCGTGACATGGGCCAAAAGAAATCTGATGAGGTTCAGCAAGGACAAGTTCAAGAGCCTGCACTTTGGACGGAAGAATCTCATGCACTGCTACAGGCGGGGAGCGACTGGCTAAGCGGCAGTTCTGCAGAAAAGGACCTGGGAATTACAGTGGATGAGAAGATGGATATGAGTCAACACTGTGCCCTTGTTGCCAAGAAGGCTAATGGCATATTGGGCTGCATTAGTAGGAGCATTGCCAGCAGATCAAGGGAAGTGATTATTCCCTTCTATTCGGCACTGGTGAGGCCACATCTGGAGTACTGCCTCCAGTTTTGGGTCCCCCACTACAGAAAGGATGTGGACAAATTGGAGAGAATCCAGTGGAGGGCAACAAAAATGATCAGGGGGCTGGGGCATGTGACTTATGAGGAGAGGCTGAGGGAACTGGGCTTATTTAGTCTGCAGAAGAGAAGAGTGAGGGGGGATTTGATAGCAGTCTTCAACTACCTGAAGGGGGGTTCCAAAGAGGATGGAGCTAGGCTGTTCTCAGTGGTTGCAGATGATAGAACAATGAGCAATGGTCTCAAGTTATAGTGGGGGAGGTCTAGGTTGGATTATAGGCAAAACTATTTCACTAGGAGGGTGGTGAAGCACTGGAATGGGTTATCTAAGGAGGTGGTGGAATCGCCATCCTTAGAGGTTTTTAAGGCCTGGCTTGACAGAGCTCTGGCTGGTATGATTTAGTTTGGGTTGGTCCTGCTTTCAGCAGGGGGTTGGACTAGATGACCTCTGAGGTCTCTTGCAACCCCAATCTTCTATGATACACCTTTCATACATCTGTATCACAGAAGGGGGCTTCACAGACTACTTTCCCAAATATCCAGGAAGCATTATGCTTTCCAGAGACTGAAACAGGGGCCTGTCTATTTTGCAACTGCACAGCCAATGAATTCAGTTCTTAGTTGCTCTGGCCCAGGGCCCCAGGAAACCTTAATCTGCCTCTGCCCATGGCCATGGAATTTAATGTTTTCCAAGATGCTATGGAATTCAGCATTTTTACCATTAATTTGCTATTTCTCTACAGCCTGCTGCTCAACATTTTCTTTTTGTGTCTTTCGGATCTACAAGAATTATCTTCAGCTACTTCTTGCTCTCCAGCTTTCCACACAAGAGGGAGATAATTGGACTACAGAGATTGCTCTCTGTACTGTTCTATGGCAACAAGTAGCAGGGTTCTGGGGGCTCTGAACTGAAGTCTAGTGTGCAGCCACAGATCAGCTAATGAGCTGTGTTTCCTAAAGAATAGAGCAGCATAAATTGCCTGAGAAGCCCGGGAGATGCATTGTTGAAGCTAGCTAGAAGCACCCCACTTTCCCTAGTGCAGATGGTGGTGGGGAAAAGAGGTTTTGAGCTAGGCTTCCTGGGTAACAGCCCAGGAGACAAGGCCATGGAGTAAAGCTGGCCGCCCTGGAAAGCACAGTGAAAAATAAAATCCCTGAAAATAATTATTGACAAAATGTACATCGAATGAGTATTTTCAATTATGAGCCAGAGTTGTGAGACTTTGATTGGGAGCTGGAGGCTAGGAAGGAAACAAAAGAATACATTAACGTTGCCAATGGAATTTAAGGATTGTTGCCATGGAACATTGTCACATTGTGTCACAGAACAAAAAGGTCTCTAGGTATAATGCATCCAGCCACCTCATCATTAGGCCACTAGCACTGATCCTAGCAGACTTCTTTGGGTGTCCAGTTATGCCTCCCACAATCAGGCATGTAAGGGAAAGATAGGGTTCCTCATACCCTCCTGTCCTTCTAGCATCTCTCCATTACGGATGGAGGCATAATTTTGCCCAGTATAGACAACAATGCTTTACATCTCTGTAAACTGATTAGAGAGAGGTTTTCATAGTATCCACTCACACTAAACTGTACAGGGCCAATTCTGAACTCCGACACAAACATAAAGTGCTCAGTACCATTGCTACAAGTTGAAAATATATATTTGACGGCAGAATTAAGCCCTAGTTTGCCTCACCGAGCGAATCTGACTCCTTTCCCAAGCTCACCCAAGTCAGCAGGAGGACTTCTACTGATCTCATTGGGCTTTGGATCAGGCCCATACTGACCTCAAGATGGACTTTCTTCTGGTACAATATTCTGTATCAAATATCAGCTGGCAACACTGTTTCTAGAGGGGAATACTGCAACCATAAAGTGCATTACTTTCCTTCAAATGGTAGTTGTGTTATGATTGCTATTTGCTGTAATTGCTGAATAGAGCAAAACCATTTGCAATGAAACAGGTGAAATTATCACAGCCATCTAGCACACAAAAAAAGATACCTCGTAATGAAAAAAAATCTCAATTAGTAAAATTTTCATTTCTCACATTAGGCTTTGCCTTGAAGCTAAAACATTTACTGTCGTGTTTTACCGAACAGCATTTAATTAGATTGCAGTGAAACAAAGATTCGATAGCTATTTACAAAATGAAAACTTTAAATGGTCATTATTAGATGGTTGTAACTTTTAACCTTGTCTCACTTTTTTACTTTTGCAATTTATTAGGAAGAGCAAATTATTTGATCATCAAGGTAATCAACAGTTTAAAATTAATTCATGTCCCTCGGCTTTAGGCCAATGGCAACTAGTCGCCTCACAGAGGTGACACACTCTGTCTCTGGAGGAAGAGAGGGAAGAAGAGGACGGCTACCAGATGTAGCAACTTGTCAAGTAAATAATAGGCAAGACTTACTATCTGGAGCACGAAAGCATGATAGCAAATGACTGCATGGCAAAAAAAAAAAAAAAAGGTGGGTGGGAGGGAGCAATACAAGTAAAGTTGTAAACGAGATGCAATATTCTAGGCTATAGTATTTGATCTAGGATTTTAGACTTTACAAAAAGGATGTTTTTTGTGGATTTTTCCCCCCTTTGTATTTCTTTTTTTAAAAAAACAGAAATTCAGTGCCAGTCAGTGGCATATGCCTTAGGGACAGAAATATGCTTGTAGACAACTGGAATTCTTGAGACTCCAGAGGCCAAAATTAAATCTTGGAGCAATAAACCACAAGTGAACTTGGAGTTGGCACTGCAGAACACTATCAAAAGAAATAACACTATCAAAAGAAATAACACTATCAAAAGAAGTGTTATTTCTGATGAGGGCCAAACACATTGTAGCACTCATGGGTGCTTTTGCATGTTCTCCAAACCTTACACAGATCTTTCAGAGCAGTTCAGTACTGACCTGCCATAGCCCTGCTCTTCCAAACATTGCCACTCTACTAAGCACAAGTTAGTTTTGCAATATTGGAACCAATGGGGATTGTTTTTTGATGTTGCAACTGGCAAATGTTGAATAACATTTAAACTTGAAGAGCAATCCCATTTTAATTTGTGATATCTGAGAGATGTAATGCTCTGCATGTGAAATATCTTCTTTGACACCTAACTCTCAAATATATTAAACAAAGAGGATCCAAAATAAATTACTCTAATAATGTCACAAATGTCTGATTCCAATGTCAAAGGGAAAAAACGGTCAAACTTAGTGTGAAAGTTAACAAAAATATTAATTAAAATGACAATAAATGTAATGTTCGGGAAATTTGCCAGGATGATAAAGCAAGAGATGGAAATCCTGCATTTAGCTACAGAACCCAGAGAATAGCAATGCAAAGTTCCTCTCATACCACCTCTTCAGCATGCCTCTGTCCTGATCTCAACTGATTAGCTGTAGGTGTGAGAGAGTAAAATGTCTGTGTTTATTCAACCCTTTAGGGAAAGATGTGGTCTGAGCATAGAACTAGAATGACAGAAACACTGGAGGCTCTGTCTCCAACTTTATTCATATATATATGGGGAAGTCATTTCCCTTCCCTCTGTCTCAGTTTCTTTGTCTGAGCATAGTATTAACTTACTTCACAGGAATCCTGTGATTTTTAATTTTTGGGAAGTTCTTTAAAGATGAAAAATACTATCTCAGAACAAGATATTAAAAATCACCAGTTAAGTGAACTTTGTGGTTGACGTGGACACTAGGAAACTGAATTTTGACTCATTTCCCACAATTTAAACAGGCAGCATATATCTAGTCCACAAAATTTATTTCCAATAATAGATCAGCAGCAGCAGCATTCACTAGCAGACTGGGAGCATGAAAACAATTTTTAAATTAAATATACTTTAACTTGAATGTTTGGCTTTGCCACTAAATAAGAATTCTAGAGCATGCTGTGTTGTAGCGGTGTTGGTTCTAGGATATTATTTTGTCTCTCTCACCAAGAGAAATTGGTCTAATAAAAGGCCACCCACCTTTTCTGTCTAATTCTAGAGCAGTAATTTCTGTGCTTTTCATCCCTGATACTGAATTCTAATATGGAAATAAGTCTATTTGGTTTCATATATATTCTGAGTTATATATATAAAATCTACACATACGCACACAAATATTTACTGGGCACAGGTGCCAACTTTTGTTTGTTGGTTGGTTGTTTTAAACTTATCAACAAATGACTCTGAAATAACTAACTAGAAGTTAAACACACACTGCCAAACTGGTGTGAAGGAGACAAGAACATTGGGGAGATAAAAGTAGTATCAAGGGGGAGGGGAAAATACACAAAATGAAGCAAATGGTGTGTGGCGTGTATAGAGGAGTAAACCAATTAGTTTGTTGAATGGAAGAGGAAGAAAACAGAAAGGACCAGAATTCACAGCAGTGTTCCTGTCAGGTGGCACTAAAGGAGTGGAATTTGGTTGTATCCTGGAATTCCCTTAATGTGGAGGAGCCCCAGTGGATGCAGAGTAGGTGTAGTGAAAGTCACGAGACAAACACCTCTCTTGAACCATGCTGCCATTTTAACCATTCATCATGCTTTGATAAAATATGTATATTCTGCTATGGAAAAATTCAAACCTCTTGAGAGTAAAATTATTGCACTTGAGAGTGTCTTAAAAATATTTAAGAGATGTCATACCTCTTAGCAGAGGCAACAGTTGGCATGATTTTTCCCCCCCGTTATCTTTTTTGGAGTCTGCTATATCCTTTTTATTTAATGTTTAAAACTTTTCCAAAGCACAAAGCTGAAGGAAATGTTTTTACTTTCTGATTCCACATTGTCAATGGCTGCTCTATTTTAAATCTGTATCAAAAGATTCAATTTTACTATCTGTACAGACAATATGTAATTCTTCCAGCATAATCAGTTTTTCAAGAATGCTTTAATGAATATTTACATTATGCATAATACATACACACACAGTTTTCAGAATCCAAATAAAAAATAATTAGATTCCATGAGCTCTTTTTATTTATGTTACTCAGGGACAGTATGTAGTAATCTATTTAATTAGTTGGGAGTCGCAGGTGCTCAAAACTTCCCAAAATTTGTCTTTTGTCTGCTAAAACATTAATTCTATCATAAAACATTCCTTATGTTAACTGGAACAGCTAATCATATACAGGAAATTATAACTCTATGGATGTTTGTGACTTCTAAACTAAAGAACAAGTTATATTATAGCAATTACTTTTAGGGTGACAGAACCAAGTGCATGCAATTCTATATTAATATTATCTTACACTTATAGACCACCTTAGTTCCCAAGGGCTTTAAAGGGCTTTACAGATAACAGATTGCTTATTTCATTCACCATTGAAATGTAGCCACTTTGCATGATGAAAGACAACAACCATACTATAATAGAGATGCACAGATTTTCACACTCAGAAACTGCAAAGGGATTATTAGGTAGGTAGAATGCAATTACCTGAGTTGGAAGTTGGCCAAGACATTGGAGGTAACACTTCTGCTCTTGATTTTGTTTTGTTTGGGGTTTTTTAAGTTTCTTGGGATTTTTAATTATCCCTAGCGACGAAGACCTGGATTTTAAATGTCACCTGTAACAATACTTCCATGTAAGATCATTCAGAGACACCAGTTTGGAGCCAATTCAAACGGAAAAGTGTTGCTTACTTAGTCACCAACCAGGTTTTTACAGCACCCAAGTGTTTTTGGCATCGATCTCCCTGCCAAGGAAGGATAGTTCACAATAATAAATTTTCAAATGCTTTATCCAATCTAGTCTGTAGTGATGGTACTACCACCATTTCCACTGGGAGACTTCCTTAGCCTAATCCATTTCTGTTAGGAACATTTTCCCTGCTACTGAGCATAAATTTGTCCTAACTTTTCCCTATTTTGGCTAAAAACCTCTCTACTTTCTTGGTTTGTACACTGTACATTTGTACACTGCATCACATTTCTTCCCAACTGCCCTGTGCTATCAATCATAGTTTAACCAAGGTGTATACAGTTTTCCTCAAACGAAAATTCCTCGAGACCTCGTCATTTTTATTGCTCTTCTCTTAACCTCCCTCAATTTGGCAATATGTTTCTAGTAAATTCGTGCCTAGAAATGAATAAATACCCCAAGCATGTATAAGAAGGGAGTATTACCCTGTAATTGCAAAATGACCACACTGCAGATGTAGTACAAAATTATTCTGACCCTATCTGTAGCCATATAATATTGAAAAGCCTTGCTTCTTGTCATAAACTCTCACCCTTTGGTCTTCTACAACTTTACCCATTTCTGGGTTTATCTCAGATATATTACCTTGCAGTGTTCAAATTAAATCTCATTTTGTTTCTTTCTCTTCATGTTTTTAAAATGACATATGGCCCTTGGTATTATTTCACCGATTGACGTGGATTTGAAACATTTACCCACTTTAATATCATAGGCAAATATAATTCATGTGCTCTCTTTTCAGTCTTATGAATAAAGAAATTAAAACTGGATCAAATCCAATCTCTAGTGGTACCATTCTATGCATCTTCCATACACTGTTAGTCTCTAAGGTGCCACAAGTACTCCTGTTCTTTTTGCGGATACAGACTAACACAGCTGCTACTCTGAAATCTGTCATTATGCAAGGCACTGAATTTAGCCATATAGAGTGGAAATCCATCAACTTCATGAAAAAACTCGCACAGATACAGACAGACATCATCTTCCTTTCCAAATGCAAACAGATGGACATCATACCAAAAGGACTGAAAGTAAAAAATCCATTACAATCAACATACCACACAGACTATGCTGACAGATTGTGCCACACATTCTCAAAGAAACTGTGGAACCACCTGATCAACATCCTATACAGCAAACAGGAAAAGATTACGAATAAGCTCTCAAAACTGGATACTCTCATAAAAAACAACCTTCCACCAAACTTCCTTGTGGCTGGACTGTACAAAAACTAGACAAGCCATTTACAACACACACTTTGCTTCTCTACAAAAGAAAAAGGACACTAAACTATCTAAACTACTACATGCCACAAGGGGCCACAACAGTGGTTCCTTTAACCCACCCAGCAATATTGTTAATCTATCCAGCTATACTCGTAGCTCAGCAGAAGAATCTGTCCTATCTCAGGGCCTCTCCTTCTGCCCCTCCACCCCCATGAACAAGATACAGTTCTGTTGTGACCTAGAATCCTATTTTTGACGTCTCCGACTCAAGGAATATTTCCAAAAAACCTCTGAACAACATACTAACCCACAGAAAACTTCCTACAAACACTACAAATAAAAGGATTCTGGGTGGACTCCTCCTGAAGGTCGAAACAACAGACTGGACTTCTACATAGAGTGCTTCCGCCGACGTGCACGGGCTGAAATTGTGGAAAAACAGCATCACTTGCCCTATAACCTCAGCTAAGCAGAACACAATGCCATCCAGAGCCTCAGAAACAACTCTGACATCATAATCAAAAAGGCTGACAAAGGAGGTGCTGTTGTCATCATGAATAGGTCGGAATATGAACAAGAGGCTGCTAGGCAGCTCTCCAACACCACATTCTACATGCCATTACCCTCTGATCCCACTGAGAGTTACCAAAAGAAACTGCACCATCTACTCAAGAAACTCCCTGAAAAAGCACAAGAGCAAATCCGCACAGACACACCGCTAGAACCCTGACCAGGAGTATTCTATCTGCTACCCAAGATCCATAAACCTGGAAATCCTGGACCCCCGTCATCTCAGGCATTGGCACTCTGATAGGATTGTCTGGCTATGTAGACTCCCTCCTCAGGCCCTACGCTACCAGCACTCCTAGCTATCTTTGAGACACCACTGACTTCCTGAGGAAACTACTATCAGTTAGTGATCTTCCTGAAAACACCATCCTGGCCACTATGGATGTAGAAGCCCTCTACACCAACATTCCACACAAAGATGGACTACAAGCCATCAGGAACAATATCCCCAATAATGTCATGGCAAACCTGGTGGCTGAACTTTGTAACTTTATTCTCACCCATAACTATTTCACATTTGGGGACAATGTGTACCTTCAAATCATCGGCACTGCTATGGGTACTTGCATGGCCCCACAGTATGCCAACATTTTAATGGCTGACTTAGAACAACACTTCCACAGCTCTTGTCCCCTAACGCCGCTACATTGATGACATCTTCATCATCTGGACCCACGGAAAAGAAGCCCTTGAGGAATTCCACTATGATTTCAAAAATTTCTATCCAACCATCAACCTCAGCCTGGACCAGTCCACATAAGAGATCCACTTCCTAGACACTACAGTACTAATAAACAATGACCACATAAACACCACCCTATACAAGAAACCTACTGACTGCTATACTTACCTACATGCCTCCAGCTTTCATCCAGACCACACCACTCGATCCATTGTCTACAGCCAAGCTCTATGATACAATCGCATTTGCTCCAACCCCTCAGACAGAGACAAACAGCTACAAGATCTCTATAAAGCGTTCTTACAACTACAATACCCACCTGCTGAAATGAAGAAACAGATTGACAGAGCCAAAAGAGTTCCCAGAAGTCACCTACTACAGGACAGGCCCAACAAAGAAAGTAACAGAATGCCACTAGCCATCACCTTCAGCCCCCAACTAAAACCTCTCCAGCGCATCATCAAAGATCTACAACCTATCCTGAAAAGTGATCCCTCACTCTCACAGATCTTGGGAGACAGGCCAGTCCTTGCTTACAGACAGCCCCCAAACCTGAAGCAAATACTCACCAGCAACCACATACCACACAACAAAAACACTAACTCAGGAACCTATCCTTGCAACAAAGCCCGTTGCCAACACTGTCCACATATATATTCAGGGGATACCATCATAGGACCTAATCACATCAGCCACACTATCAGAGGCTCGTTCACCTGCACATCTACCGGTATGATATATGCCATCATGTGCCAGCAATGCCTCTCTGCCATGTACATTGGCCAAACCGGACAGTCTCTACGTAAAAGAATAAATGGACACAAATCAGATGTCAAGAATTAGAACATTGAAAAACCAGTCAGAGAACACTTCAATCTCCCTGGCCACTCGATTACAGACCTAAAAGTCGCAATATTACAATAAAAAAACTTCAAAAACAGATTTCAGCGAGAGACTGCTGAATTGGAATTAATTTGCAAATTGGACACCATTAAATTAGGCTTGAATAAAGACTGGGAGTGGATGGGCCATTACACAAAGTAAAACTATTTCCCCATGCTTATTCACCCCCCCCACCCCGACAGTTCCTCACATCTTCTTGTCAATTGCTGGAAATGGGCCATTTTCATTACCATTACAAACCGTTCTTTTTCTCTCCTGTTAATAATAGCTCACCTTAACTGATCACTCTCCTTATAGTGTATATTGTAACACCCATTGTTTCATGTTCTCTGTGTGTGTGTGTGTGTGTGTGTGTGTGTGTATATATATATCTATCTTCCTACTGTATTTTCCACTGCATGCATCCGATGAAGTGGGCTGTAGCCCACGAAAGCGTCTACTCAAGTAAATTTGTTAGTCTCTAAGGTGCCACAAGTACTCTTGTTCTTTTTGCAGATACAGACTAACATGGCTGCTACTCTGAAACCTGTCATTGTCCTGAAATCATTGTCTTTTTGCTAGTTTTTTTGTACACATTAATATTCTTTTCCAATGACATGTCTATTTATTTGTCAGTTACTATTTTGAGAAACTATCAAATGCTTTGTTAAAAATAAAAATATATTACATCTCCTACTTTCCTCATCATCCACTAATTTGGTACCAGTATCATGGTAAGATGTAAATTCATTGTGAATCGCATCAAGTGCTTAAAGGTTCTACCTGCACACAGCGGAGAGTGTTCATAAACATTTTTGCGGAAATATGTAGCCAGAGGAGAATAGCAGCTCTGGACTTGTGCTGGTGACTCATCACTATCTTTGCACTCCCAACACTATTCTGGTGTTGGCTCTTTATTTTCTAAACCAACTGTTTATTATATATTTAACATTTGCTGCTACAGGGATTTCTGGGAGCAGAGAAAGAGGGCATTAGATTCCTTGATACCTATTTTTTTTTTAAGACATTTGGTGAAATTGTATTGAGAATCTGATGAACCATCAAAACAGTAATATGAAAGTTTAGGGGAAATATTTACTGAGAGATCAAGGAATCTCCCCCCTCTCTTTTTCTAAACAACATGCAAATATAATCTCTCACTCATTTGTGTAAGAACCTTTAAACAAAATAATTAAACTACAAAATATCTCACAGACCCTGGAGAAGCCAATCATGACCAGTAAACAATGGCAAGTTTAGCTACAGTACTACATGCATATGCATTTCAAATTGAAATCAGTGTGATTCCTTTTCTAATTAATTACTCTAAGAAATCTGTGCATACTTATCTCTGTGTATTTGCCCAACATTCATAAACAAAGAAAATAAAATTAAATATGTATACATCATTTTGTTCTGGAAGGTAAAAAAAATATTTTAAAAAATCTGTAATTTAGCTGTATTGCAACCTCTTCATCTATGAGCCGACTTTTGATTTTTAAAGAGAAGTTAATAACAGGTTTCAATATACTGAGAGCTCAGGTAAAAGACTAATCAGAGGTAGTCTTGTATTATAGCTAAAGCAATACTATAATGAAAGTTGAGTATAAAAATATGAAAAAATAGAACAGTTAATTTACAATAATCATATATCATTTTAGAGTTAGAGCATAAAAGCTTTTGTTTGTATACCTCAGGAAAACCAAACACTTTATATATTCAAAAGCACCCTCCTAAATAGACTTGGTTGCTATTCTTTGCATAGTTATTTCAAACTAACTTGAGCTCAAAATAGATACCAGGTAGGTTCAAGCTTGTTACAAGTGCAAATCATTTGGAATTAAAATAAGAAGAAATGTTCTTCAGCTCAATAAAACAATTTTTTTGTTGTCGGTGGTAGGTTTTTTTGTTTTTTTTTAATATCAAAATCTAGCAATTAAAAATATAAACAGATTACTTTTGAAATAGCTAGACATTCCATTTTCCATCAAGTATGCTCGATGATGCTGGGTCATCAATCCTTCTTTTCCAAATCATCCAACTATAAGACTGATTCTGAAATTAAGTATAACACATGTACTCTCTGATTCACTATATAAGTATAGGTGTGCCACAAACATTAAAAAGGCACACACACACTCTGAAACAAAAAGTTTTGCAGTTCTTTAACCAATAAGAATGTAACTGAATCCGCAATCTGCTAGGCACAGTATATCGCTTTTTTCGATCCAACCATAGAATGGTTAATACAGGCTTAACAAAAATCGCAATGTTTTCATTACCCAATTGACTGTTAAGAAGCTTTAATTTGAAGACAAAAATTTGAATATTAAATAAACTTTCAATTATGTTCATACTTCTTAGAGAGACAGACATTCCGAAAAACAACAAAACATATTGAGTTGGGGTGCAATTTTTTTGTTGTTGTTGAGGTTTTGGGTCTTTCTATTTTTTGAAAATGAAATTTTTACAACGCTGAATAATAAACATTGCAATGCTTTAATACATACAGATGTTCTTAGGCCATGTCTACACTATGGGCACTACAGTGGCACAGCTACTGTGCTGCAGCTATCCTGGTGTGGTGCTATAATGTAGTTGTCTCCAATAGTGACAGAAAGGGTTTTTCCAACACTGTAGGTTGTCACAGTTCAGGGCAACTGCAGCCATATCCTCATGGCCCAGCAAGGGTACCAACTGATAAGCTTCCAGCTCCCCCGTTGCCTCCCATCTTAGGCAGATACCTTCATCTCTCTCCCTTCTGGCCGGGATATTTCCAGCCAGCAAGTGTCCTGTCTACACTGTGAATTCCATGGAAAAGTCCAACTGTCTAAGCAGGCCAGTGTCTCGGCTTTGCTTTGTCTTTGAAAGCTATGAACAGGGTAATTATTCACTGTTTTAAGTTACCACACAGCTCTTTCTATGAAAGCACATTTATTCTTAAGGTAGAAACATTACAGAGACGACATATTAAAGACAACAATAAAAAACTTATACGCATGCTAATAAGCTTATCACAGATCACTCCCTTCCCTCTTCTCCACAAAGGCGCTGGCTGGTAATAGTCCTTCCAACCCTTCCCTAAGGATTGGGTCCTTCCCCTTGGACAGAAGGTCCTATCCATTTGCTGGATTAGAACGAAGGCTCTGAGTCAGTTTAAACTCAGGCTATTTATACCAAAGTCCTTTCTTTGTCTCTTGGTTCTTTACAGAATCCAGCTGGACCAAGTATATGCAGCCCTGCCCCCTCAGCAGGTGACACCTCTCTGGTAACCCCCAGTTACCCTCCCACATGGAATTAAATACAAGACCAGGCCCACAATGATACACAACATGAATACAGTAAGATCTCCCAAAGATATTAAAGGAAATTGCCATATCTGTCACATCTCCCCAAGCAGCGATAACTAGGCTGATGGAAGAATTCTTCCATAGACCTAGTTGTGTCTATATTGGAGGTGTGGTCGGCTTAACTAAAATGCTCAGGAATGTGAATTTTTCACACCCCGGAACACTTTAGCTATGTTGACCTAACTTTTAGGTATAGATCAGGCCTTAGTTTATACTATGTCTAAGTAATTAAACAAGGTGGGGGGGGTTTGTTTTGTTTTTGTTTTTTTATTAAATAAAGGATACTTTATAGTCTGAGAACTGAAGTGAAATTGCAGAACACACACATTATTATGTCATCATGACAAATATGTGGGTGCTCTTCCAAATTTGTTAACATTGTGCATTGGCCTGCCATTGCAATAGTGTTTTCTGTATGCATATTTTGGTTTAAGGGCTTCTCAATGGAGGACTGTCTGGGATGGATCAGGCAGGTGGCTGAAGATGGTCTGATAACAGCTTCCACTTTAGGATGGTTAAGGGACAATGCCTGAACAATTAGCTCTAATGACTCTCTTGTTCCTCAAGCCAGCATACAGAACAGGTTTGACCAGAAAGGACCAAAACCCAACAGCACTTGGGGAAAGCTCCTGGAGAATAAAGAACACAGGGTTTGAAAAGACTGTCTTGAGGGTGCAGACTGAGACACACCCAAAGGGTATGTCTACACTGCAGCTGGGAGGTGTAATGCACATACACACTAGCTATGCTCAAGCTACCCTGTGAAAAATAGCAGCATGGCTAGCTACCAAAATACAGCCTATCTGAGATCCTAAATAATACTCACCTTGGTAGTCTAAAGCCACCACTTGTACTGCTGCAGCCAGATTGCTATTTTGAGTGCACTAGTTTGAGCAAAGCTACAGCATGTATGTCTACCCAAGCTGGGAATTACACCTCGCATCTGCAGTACAGTCATATCCAAAACACAGGAACCGGCAGGGGTGCCTGAAGGAGCCTGAGATATAGTACTTTAGGTAAGATAGACATGTGATCCTGTTGTGGTGGTGGTGGTTTGGTTTGGTTTTTTTTCCATCTAATGCTTTGTTCTCACTGCTGAAGAGAGATATTTTGCTTCAAGAGGCTGTTGGTCAATTTATCCCTGGTCACTTGTCCCTGAAGGGAGGAAATGCAGGTGCCCAAAGCCCAGTCAGACTCACAGGATGGTAAGTGGTTAGATATACACAGGGTAGATTGACCCAGGTCCCACTTTTAGAGTAGGGTCCTAGCCAGGGACAGGTAAGGGCAGGGAGCCCAAGACCTGAGCTGCATGCACTCAGAGAGACCAAAAAGGGGACAAAAGTCCAGCTAGCCCTGCAACTTTGACAGTCACTGATGACATGACACTAACGGACAAGAATTCCTACCAGTTTGAGACAGTACTTACTGTCTTTTCTCACTATATGTCAATGCCTTTTGTCCTGTTTAGTTCACTGGGAACTTTTTGTACTTAAAATTACCCAACTGGTTAGCTAGAAAAAAAACAAAACATCAACGCTGGAACAAGTGTACTACTGCTTTTTCTGCTTAATGCAATGTAGCTCATTTAGGGAATAGGACTGTGTTATTCTCAGGTAGCAGACTGTTGATCCTATTAGTCTTTACTGAAGAGAATGTGCAAGGAAATTCAATAATTCAATGTACCACAGAGAGAGCCTGAAGCCAAAGTGGCATTCAGATACACATTTGTAGCTATGAAATAAAAAAGATGGAGATGCTGTACTGCCACTGACCAGAACTGGGACAGAATTCACATTCTTGGTCAAAGCTAAACCCCCAAACCTCCTTTTATGGTCTGCAGCAGCAGCATACAGAGCTATTAACATGACGTTATTGTTTCCTTAGTGTTCGCACTTACATAAGAGGCAAGGGCTTGGAAATGCAGCTGGGTTTCAGTGGTGCAAAAGAATAGTTTTTAGTGTGATAAATAAAGGCCAAGCTCTCCCTGGTGTAACAAGAAACATTAGCATCAACACCTGGAAACACAACGGAAAGAACCATTTAAAGCCATCCAACTGCAGCAGCTTACTCTTGGCATTCTCATCTTTTAATGAATTCCAAGGGAGAGTTTAATGATAATTAAAGTCAACAATAACCTTTCAGGATTCCCACCTCACTCCCTTTTGGATGTGAACATCTTTACGGTTCCTCCCTCTCCACAATTCTAAACTGAAAAAAGGGTAGTCCTAAGGGTAACAACGAGACATTTAAGAGGTGAACAAAGTGTTGCAGCCTATTGGTCTTCCCCCTAAATACCGCACTCACCATTGTACCTTATTCATGAGATACTCATTTCTGAAAAATAATGCATGAATGAAGATTGGCAACAAAACTACTGTATTTGAAATAAGCACTGGTAGGTTAATTTTGGTCCTACATTTAAGTTTAGAAAAAACAAGCTTTTATAAAACCCAATATCAATAGAAATGTTTGTGATTTTTTTTTAATTTAAAGGAAATCCTTTCTTGTAAAAGGAAAAAACAGTATCCCTGTAATATTTGTAACTCAAATACTCAAATATTGCAGCATCATGTTAGTGCAGGACAATGAAAAACTGACTGTACACTGCCTATAATGACAGTTAAACTGACTAATCCATTCTCTTTATCGAAGCTGAGCGAAATGCCAAAAGTAAACAGATATCATACATGGTGAAAAGTAAATAATATTGTTAAAATGATTCCCTAAAATGTCATTAGTCCCACAGTTACAGAAACCTTTTTAAATATATAATTTTAATGACACACTATCAGGGAAAAATGTTACTTGCAAATGCTTGTTAAAATGTGAGCTCAGGTGTTAATTATCTATGGAAAAACATCATTCTGTTGTTCGGCTTTTCTAAAAATATCATATTTATGGTGTTTTTTAAACATTAGCTGTGGGAAGTATGAGGACATTTGTTTATGTGGGGTGGGAGGGGGTGAAGGAGACTGGGTAGAAACAAAGAATTGGACAAGTAAACAAGGATGTTGTGTTTAATTATGGATAGTTAAATATGAATATTTAAGGAACAGTCCAATGGGTTCCTTGCAATATTATTGTTAAAAGAAAATCTGAAATAACCAGAAACAATTTCAGAATATCCATGTTCTTAACCTACCTCTTTCTTCTCTCTGCCAGCTGCCTGCAGACTTCCTCCCACCGAAAATTCAGGCTACCCAGCTTTTCCCTTAGTACATTAGCGTCTGTTGTTAATGACTGCTCAATAATTTCTTCACCAGTTATATTTAATGTTCTGATAACAGTTTGCTGTCGTCCGATGCCATCATGGAGCTCCTGTAAAATATAAATATATTTAAAATGTTAAAAATGAAGAGTCATATCGTTTTATTCAACCATAGATCAAAAATGCTTTACCAACTACAGGTCTGGTAGAAAGAGCTCTGTGGGAAAGTTTTTCTCTACTCTGAATCCCAAATGCATACATCGAAAAGGCAATAAGACAGAAAGGAAGCTTTTATGTTTTTGTAACAAGCACCTTTTCAGCTCAGCTTCTGCCTCTTTTTTGGTTTTTTATTTTTGGAATGTTCTAGCCTACTAGAGAATGTTATAATATTCTACAGATCAATTAGTGGGAAATCCTTTTGAGCAAATTCAGTTGTGTCCCCACAGAGATGTATCATATCTAATAGTGTACAAAATGTTGTAAAATGTGAAAGCAAAGTATTTTGGTTTCCTATTAAACTGTCAATAAAAGTAGAGAAAAGGTACATTGACAGAAACAAGGAGACTGCTTATTTATACATCTGAAGTACTTTTCCAAATCCCTCTCTGGATTAGATCCACTCCTAGTCATGAGAGGCTAGATAATCATCCCTACATTTCTTAGAAAAAATACACTCCTGATGAAATCTTTACTTATCTCACTTCTGTCTACATACTGTGAACTGCAGAACTACTGAAAATACAACCAAACACTGCTGATGGGCAGTTTGCTACTCTTCACTAAAGGCATTCAGATTAATTTCCTATATCTCTTTCATTACTAGAATCCCAGTATTCTATTTGTTATCTTAATTCATCATTACCAATAATAATCTTGAAATGCAACTTAAACTTCCACATTACACAGCCATTAAAGTAAACCAGATTTGAAAAAGGGACAATTAGAGCCATGTATGTTGTTAGAGAATGTAATTTTTATCAGTAAAAAGACCAAATTAGTTTTGTATCTTTATTTATCAATGGAACAAGACTGACTTTTCCTTCTATAACTCTCAGAATTTATAAGCATGTAACTGTGAAATGGAGATGTTAAACTTTTTACTGCTAAAATAAACAAACTGAAAAAAGGAACTTGTTTTACACTCTACCTTTGTTTTTTTTTGTTTTTTTTTTACGGGACGCCCAACCTCTACAAAATAGTAGAGTCCATGTACAAAACAGTGTATAGTAGAACCCTGATTTTATGATATTGGTTATATGAACCTTTGTTACTGGCAGGAGGGGAAACAAAAGAAAAGAAAAAAGAAAAAAAACCAACCCACATAATGACAGTGATGTTGATGAAGAACAAGTCAACATCTCTTCACATTCCAGTGCCTTCAACGCACTGGAAATTGCTTTGCTGTGGTTTGAAGGACAAGAGGAAAGTGATGCAATGCACCATACTGCAACCTAAGCATAATACCTAAAATAATGTTGAGGTGTTCAATTTAATGAACATTTTATTGTATGAAACTCCTTAATCCCCAATTAGTTTGTAAAAAGGGGTTCTACTGTATCTCAATTTAAAATGCTGAATATTCATATTCTCTTGTAGCAGAAAACTGACATGTTAGCAAATCCTCTTTTGGACCAAAGTTATATATACTCTTGTTTCCCCCTCCTGAACTGCTCTCTCTGGTCTTCGTTGCAGCACTCCTGCTTCCAAAGTTAAGAACGTCTCTCTTGAGGGCGTTGTCTCCTCACTGTATCAGATATCAGGAGCCTTACTGCCATACCCCATGTTCTTTAGAAGATGCCTTCCCCTAATTCTGCTACCAATTCCAGTTTATCAGGGAACCAGACCTCCTTTGGCACCTACCAAGTTGGGACAATGTGAATTTTACAACCTAACCTACTCACCGTCCCCCTGGGCTGCTGAAAGAAAGGTGAAAAAAAAAACATCCTGTCCCAACCAATCAGGCAATGTGGGAAAGATTCCTTCCCAGTCCCTAAAGGGCAACTAGCATGATGCCTACAGCAAGGCTCTGAAACCCAACTCCATTCTAATCCCAAAGAAAGGAAGGGGGATCTTTTTTCCCAGCAAAGAATAGTGCCCCAGGCTGGGGGGGAGGGCTTTATAAGCCCTCCCTACTTGACCGTATGGGAGCCAGCGAGCATAAGCATATACTGCTCCTTTCTGTCCAACTGATCAGCTACAAAGCCCTCCTCCTCCTCAAGTCCACTAGGAGGATAAGCACCCATGAGGAGGGTATGTGTGCGCAATCTTTAGAGGGGCTAAAAGTTTTCTCTTTCTCCTGAGACCAAATCAAGACTGTGTGGGTGTCTCCTAGAGGTGGAGCCTCTAGAACAGGAATGAGGCAAAGCGGTGTGACAGCCTGAGGCCTGGTCTACTCTAGAAAATTAGGTCAGTTTAACTACGACAGTCAGAGGTGTGAAAAATTCATATCCCTGAGCAGCACTACTAAGCTGACCTAAGTCCCTGTATAGACAGCACTATGTCGATGCCTCTCAGGGAGGTGGATTAACTACAGCAATGGGCACAGGCAGTGTCCATACTGAATGCTACAGTGGCGCATCTGTGTCACTGTAGCATCTTAAGCGTAGACAGGCGCACAGGAAGCTTTCATAGCCACTATCCATGTGGTAATAGTTCAGTGGGAAAACAAAAGGACTTAACTCTCCAAAAATGTTTTTTGGACATGGTGACAGTTCTCGGGGTACCCAGGACTGTGAATCACCTTCTTAACCCCTGCCTCCAGCGAGAGGAAATCTTTCTTGTGGTAGCTGGGTGTCAGCTCCCTTCCAGCCACTCAAGCACTTCATGTAATAATCTTAAATAGGTGAAGGCTTTCTTAACATAAACCCTCTGAAATCTTATTTTCATTGCTGATTTATGGGTCTTCTGCCAAAGAAATAAATAAGAACATATGCATCACACATTTTTCTATTGTAAAGACCTTCCTAAACATAAATTATAATGTAGTTACTGAAAGATGAAAATGGCATGGGAGAGCGAAAAAAACCTCATCAGAATATGAAGCAAAAATAAATGCACAGTTTTTAAGACTATAAAGATAGATGCAATTATTTTATATCATCATTCATTTCTGAGAACTTGGCCTGAGGATGGTCATTATCATAAAATACTGTATCTCAAAGGGTAAAGTTTGATGAGGTGTCAAACAAGGGTCCCTTTGAAGATTTAAGTTGCATGGTAAACAGTGCTGCCATCCTGTTTTAGCAAGCAATGTCTTTAATTTTATTTATGGCAAAGTGGGGCTGTAGTGATTCTTGCAAATACCTTGTCTTCTTTCCCATTCACTTCTACCTTCAAAAGACTCTGCTGATTTTAAAATATCCTCACTGCAGTTTCTTCTTTGCTGATGTTAGTTCATTAGTCTGCTTTGCTGAATTGACACTTCAGAAAGCAGGGCTTCCTGTCAAAAAAGTGCTGCCTATGGAAGAGCCTATGGAAGAGTCCATAAAGCAGAACCACCGTTGGACCAGTAGCAACTACAGTAAGAATGTTTTAAAAGAAGCAAAGGCTTTAACATACCTAAGGATGGAAGAAGAGGGAGAAAGAATGGGAGAGGAATAGGGAAAGGCATAACTAGAGAAACAAAAGGAGGAGAAAGAAGATGATAGGAAAGCAGGGGAACGGGGAGGATAAAAAAAATGGGGAATCAAAACTGATAGAAGTAAAAAAAAAAAGACTAAAAAGGGGGATGAAGGGAAAAGAAAAAGAGGAGAAAGAAGAAAGCTGAAGGGCAAAAATCATTGGAAGAGACTGAGCAATAACGGAAAGGGCTATAACTGCTCCTGTACTTTTTGCATTCTCTCCTAAGCATGATTTTTTTTTCAGCAATCTCTCACCCTGCAGCCCAGGAAAGAAATTGATACTCACTGTGTCTTGCCCAATAAAAATGTTGGCAGATAGGGCCAACACCCCAACCCCTAAGTCCATTGCACTGCCTACTCCCACATTTCATTGTACACTCTGGACAATCAACCCATGCCTGTACCTTCCTGAAGTTACCACCACCTTCCTACTACAAACACTAATCTCCCAAACTGTCTCATTTTAAATACAAATTACAAAATGTTTGTACTAAAAATATATAAGATCCAAATGCTAGAAAGAAGGGTCAGAGCATCAATATAACATTACTATATTTTAAGATAAAATTATTAAAAAGCAATTCCTTTCTTACCCACATACTTGTATTTGAATTCTGGATCAGAATTTTGTTTTCTGCTGAACCCTCAAGAGTTAATAGTGAAGTTCAGACACTATGGCACTGGACAGGGTTGTCAACTTCTAATAATACCAAACCGAACACCCCTTCCCCAAACCCGACCCTTCACTGCCCCTTCTTCAAGGCCCCACCCTTGCTTGCTCCACCCCCCTCCCTCCGTCGCTTGTTCTCCCCCACCCTCACTCTCTTTCACTGGGCTGGGGCAGGGGGTTGGGGTGTGGGATGGGGGGTGAGGTCTGCGGTGTGGGCTCTGGGATGGGGTTGGGGATGAGCGATTTGGGGTGCAGGAGAGAGCTCTGGGCTGGGGCAGGGGGTTGGGCTCTGGGCTGGGGGTGTGGGCTCTGGAGTGGAGCTAGGGCAGGCAGGGAGCCTGCCTTAGCCCTGTGCCTTAGCCCCGTGCTCCCGCTGTGCCACCAACCGGACTTTTAATGGCAGTGCCGACTGGAGCCACCAAGGACCCTTTTCGACTGAGTGTTGGTTAAAAACCGGGTGCCTGGCAACCCTAGCAGTGGGCACATTTAAGAACTTGAACAGTGGAGAAACCATACGTGCCTCCATCTATAATGTTACTTAATTATACCAATGTAAATTTTTTCAAACTTTGTTATTCACTCTAAGGTGGCTCAGAGGTCGCATTCTTAGACAAAAGAATAAAAATTTCTAGTTTAAGTAATTTTCATCTATTACCAGAAAAAAAATGCAGGGTTGAGAATCTCCTTATTCCTCCAGTGCTGGAAATTTCCTGTCAGCCAGATGCATGTTTATGAAAATATTCAGTGTAAGTCAGATTCTACTCTCAGAGATGACCCATGCCTGCCAGGGAATGGGGGCGGTGGACAGGACAGGACAGAGTGAGGGCAGCCAGCTTCAGCAATGTCACTGAGCGTGCTCAGTCAGTATGATCGTGCTTCCTACAAGCCAAGCCGCAAATGGGGCGGGGGGAATGTGACAGCCTCCTCCCCATGTCCCCCACATGTGTCACTTTTGCTTACTCTGTTTAAAACACTACCTTACTGCACAAGTTGTCACACTAACTTCACTAGGAGTACTTGCAGAATAAGGTGATATTCAACATGAGTAAAGCAATCAGAATCTGCTCCTATGTATACATAGAAAGTATTTTAAAACCCTTGTTTCATACTTTCCACCAGCCCTGTTTAATTCTAGCAATGAGCAAGAGAGCAGTAAACAGTAGTAAAGTAGACCTGGCAAATGAAGATTGAGTAGGACAGCCACATAGAAAAAGACTTATCTGTTGTTGGTGAAAACATATGTAGGCAAGCTATCTGCCTCTGGAAACTACTCTATGGACTACAGTACATGAAAAAAATATGTAGACAGAATTAAGGTCTCCGTGTTCAAATAAAGTTATCTTGTTATTTAGATATCTGAAAGGAGTGCACAGAAGCAGTTTATTTTAATGGTATATTTACCTAACATCAAATTAAAATGAAACTTCTATGCAAGTAAATATTCCTCTCCATCAGTACTAAATACAGTCATTATGATGATACTGCTATTAAAGAGAATACCAAATAAATTCATTATGATAAAATACTTAACATATTGCAAGCTCTCTAACTCAGGGAAGTTTAATTGTATAAAACCCTAATTTACTTGTTACATTTCCTCATCTAAAGTAACTGAGCTCACATTACCAGGAAGATAGGCAATAGAAAAAAAAAGAAAGAAATACTTTTGTCTTTAAAATGAACAGCTCCCTAAACAAGAGGTAATTATGTTTTGAAACCGCTCCACCTGTAAGCAATTATGACAGCTGTTTTCTTGTCCAACACACCACATATTGAACTAGGGAACCCTGAGAGCTAAACACATGAGCTGCTACAGCTTAAGCTACAGAGCCAACATGCTGTAACTGGTAGTTGTAAAATCTCACATCCTCTCTGGGTCAGCAAAGAGAGGAAACTGTAATACGTATTCACCACTGGGTTACACAAGAGTCAATGACAGCCTTACAAATTTAGGTGTCAGTGTGTGTGCAATGTTCTAGCCCACAAATAGTCTTCATATTTTTTAGAGGTTGGCCACTTGAGATGGGCTAAATGTTTTCAGGGGAAAAAAGTAAATTCCCTCTGAACAGGGAACTATTTAGATATCTGTGGTAAGAGTGGTCATTTAGCTACAAACTCAAACAGCAAGTCAGTGATTTTTCCCATTACCACTAATCAAAGTGTTTGCAGCTTCAGTTAAATCTTGAAACAAATCATGTAAGTATCCTAATTTTATCCCATGTATGATGCATCCTTTATCCCTCATCCTACTTCATACAAAGTCAGCTAAATCCTGTTCCTCTGCACTCATGTTCCCAGCTCTATCCCTTCCTCTTTCAGCTCCCAAAGAAACCCCCTATATCTAAACAGAGAGCACCTAATAATGTACTGTCCACAAGTTCTAACAACCACTTCAGTTTCTTCTCTGTTATCACACACCATGGTTTCATATTTGAGTAATATTTAATAGAAGGGGGTTAAAGCTGTAAAACGGAACGTTCTTTTCTAGTGGATCCTGGCCAGCCACCCTAATCATGTAGACTCAAAATTCTTCCAGGTCAGATGTGACTCAGAACACTTTGCACTCTCTCTAACACTAGTGAAACTTTGAACTTGTAAGATTTTAAGACACCCACCATCACAACAGAAACTGCAAGATCTGAGACGGAGAAAGGCTTATATATATATATATATATATATATATATATGTACCAGAGATTCTTTTTCTCCCTCTTTCAGTGGCAATAAGGCTGTATGTTAGTGAAACTGTAGCTCATACAACCTCAAGCAATTATTTTCAGGAAAATAATTTGTTGTTGTGAATACCAACATGCCAATTACCAACATGCCAACACCAGTGAGATAACCTGACTAAATGCAAATAATGTTTTGGTACCACCTGACTGGTCCTTTCCATGCAACTTGATCTTAATAATACCTGGATATTATTGGCTATCCAGTTTTTGCACATATACTCTGTATTTCACCTTGAGAAAATCAAATTTTAATCCTATGACCTTTGAATTATGGATCAGTGGAGCCTTATGTGGGAGAAGCCACACAAATGACAGGTCTGTTTTTGAGGAGAACACAGAGCACATATAAGGCAGGATGACTCACTTACAGCATTTTATTTTCCAGATAAGAACCTGTAGCATTTGCAGTTGTTTATATGCCTGCTCCATGTGAACATGAGAAACGTGACAGCTTTAAATAAAAAGAAGAAAAAAAGTCCATAATACATGCGCCAGGGCTGTTCATTTGGAATCAGATAAACCTGAACCTGTCCAGAGAAAATACTACTACTTGAATTCCAAAGCATTTTAAGAGTGATTTTAGTAGAAACTCTAAATGAATTTTGCAGCACATTTTCCTAAAACGGATAGTAAGTCAGTGACAGTAATAACCACTTGTTGTTCGCAAACTGAATATTATTGTAGAGCAAAATGCTAATTAAGAGGGCTTTTAAATAATGTCACTGAGCTCATCTAATAATATAATTTAACGGTCTTTTAAATGAGAAGTTCCCCTCACAAATTAGTAGTCTGCAGCTATTAAATGATTTCCATAGCTAGTTCTATAGCTAGGGAATTAGCCAAGGGAACCCACATTATGCATCAGTCCTGTATTATAAAAAGTGGAAGGAAAAAGCTAGCTCAGGAGTCGAAATTATAGTCCCTGCTTGGGATGAAAGAGTTGCCATGTTGTGCAGAAGACGCACAACTGAGAGATTATGTATTTCAAGGATGGCAAGAAAGAACTCCTCTGACTTTCTGAATTTCATAGCACAACATAAACCAATAGCTCACATGACAAATCTTCCAGAGATGTTTTTCCTCAAGTGCTGTGATAGTGGAAAGAATATTCCCACTCCAAATTAAGATGAGATGAGCAAACATTGATCCCTCTGTCTAGATTCCATAACCTAAGAGAAAAGTAGATCATCCTTGAAGTTGGGTGCAACATTTGTTCAGATCTCTAGAGGAGACAATTTAAAAAAAAACAACCTGTTTATATACAAAATGAACAGAATAAAAATAAAAATGCGTCTAACAACCTAGCTACATCACTTTGGGAAATGGTATTCCAGCAGTGACTGTCACTGTAGGCTGCATATACTTTGCAGGGTTACTCCAGCATAGTTATAGCACCAGAGCCATGCCTCTATAATCCCTATAGTATAGACATGACCTAAGAGAGAGCCTACCCCCTATTTTTCAGCTATACCTATCCTTCAATTTGTCTCTGCTGTCCTTCCACCCAATACTGTTAAACTAAACCCAGGTCCCTACCATCTTCTCCTGCCACTCTGCCCATAGGAACAGTTCACAGAATGTTAGCTGTGAGAACATCAGTCGTGTCTCTGAACACACGACTGCTGTTGCTCCTACTGTTGCTGGAATCTTACTTGCTGTCACTGAGCTGGGGCCTCCCCACTAGGTCCCTGAGAGACAGAGACGAAATACATTGCACCAATAGGGGTGGGGGAGGGTGTTACACTGAGCTTTATGCCCTTGAATGGCACTCTGGTTATGGCCTGGGTCCAGGGGTTGGGGGTAAGTTCAAATGAAATATTTTTTTTTTTACCTCTTTGACCCCTACAATGAAAGGCAAAATGCAGCCAAGTATTTGTTTCTTCCCTCAATTGTTCTAGTTCTTAATTTTAAAGCTTTTGGGGTTGGGGAAGCTGTGCTTTGTGAGTGCCAAGTTCTTTGGTGTACACGGATAGTAATACACTTAATTTGAAGATAATGACGTTTCTCATCTGTTAATTTCCTTATTCTTTAAAATATACCGGGTCAATACAGACCTTAGAAGCACTACATGATCCTGCCCCTCCTGCAAAAATCAGCTTAGAAACTCTGCACAGCTCCCAGTTCCCTCATACACCATAGCCCTGAAGAACTTCTAGATTTCAAAACAGTACTTGGGTTGCCTCTCTCTCCTGGCCTTCCCGAGCTCTGCAGGTTCCCCAGAGCATGGCTATTTCTCCTCCACTTGTCCTCCTCCTAGCTAAACATTACACGTCCACAGGACCATGAAAACTTTATGCACTGTCCATTTATCTACTAAAGGATGAAAATGACTGTGATAAGTAAGTCTGCAATTTTTTTTTAATGATCTAGATTTTAATTGTATTAAATTGTCTGTAGATTCTGAAGTTTTACAATCAAGGTGATACATTTTTAGTTAGAGAGATTTAAAAAGTTAGACATTAATTCTGTTAAACTTAAAGAAAATCTACTGTACCTTGCAAATAACAGCAAAAGTAGTTTTTGTGCTAAACTGTAAAGGGAGTGAGTATAGAGCTTATAATGCAACCTAAACCTGGTTGCAACCTAAACCTTGGAATTGCTACTAAATGGCTCATTTTTCAAGGTAGATTTTCAGAATTAGCTCAGAAACAGTGTGACTGTTATTTTCAATACTTTGCAAGTGGAAAAATAAGAGCTGTTATTCTACAAAAAATCAATTGTTAACTCACACACAAGCCACACAGCTATTAGATATTTCCCAGAAACCTGCAATATAGGCCTCCAATTCCAAGCACACAGACCTATGTCACACTTTTTGTCAATTATATCTATGCAAACCAAGCACAACCTTGGTGAAAATGGCCTGATTTGGTAGTGTTTTACAAGCAATTTGACAGGTTTCAGAATAGCAGCCGTGAAAAGAACAGGAGTACCTGTGGTACCTTAGAGACTAACAAATTTATTTGAGCATAAGCTTTCATGGGCTACAGCCCACTTCATCGGATGCATAGAATGGAACATATAGTGAGGAGATATATATACACAATTTGCATTTGCTTGCACAGGTGTGAATGACTACTAAATGTCAAATGTAAGGGGAGTCTGGGCTGTTGTCACTGAACTGTAGTCAGCTATCAGAAGGAAGTTGCTTGTTCACACATGATAGCCATTATTACATTTGAGACAATAATTTAGTTTAAACTTATTTTCTTCAACAATAGCTCATACATGATTTTAAGGAGATTTAACTATATGGGGAGCCTGATGGGTCAGGAATAGGCCATTTTTGAGCAAAATAAATTAATTAATTCATATGCAGATTGACCACATTTTGCCAAAAGACTCTCCTTAGCCTTCAGGATAAACGCAACATTTGTTTAGTCAAACTAATTTTGCTAGACAAAGTGAAAAAGGGGTTAAAATGAGAATTTATAATGGGAGCTGACTACAGTCGTATATATTGACCATCTGGGATGAAGAGGGAAAATTTGTAATATTTTTATGAAACCAAAGTACAGTTTCCCTCTGTGCTTTGCATGTTTACCCAATGAAGGGAAAAAGTGTTAAGTCTCCTCTTGGGGGCAGCATAGGACATGAGGGGTGGCTGCTGCCTTGCTGTCTCGGCCGCAGTGAATAGGGTCATTAAGAAACTGGTCTGGTACCTGCTGAAAGCAACCCATATCAGTGCAGAATCTTGAAAGAAACCACGAAAAAACCCCAGTGACCAGAACATTGAAACCTAGCAAACAAGGATCCAGAGGAAGAAGGTTGTTCCCCAAACTCTCAGCAGGGAAGCTGAGCAGAGACCCCAAGCTCAAGAACTAAGAACTGAGACGTGACCAGCAGGGGACAAAGCGTGGACTTCTGGAGGAAGCTCAGTGCTCTCTCCTTGGACTGACTAAGGAGAGAGACAGAATTGGAATCGACTACAGTTTGGCTGGTGTTTGCTCTGGCTTGACCAGAATGGACTATGCTCCATTTCTCTGTGCTAATGTAAGGACTTCCAATGCTTGTGTTCCAATTGTCTAATAAACCCTACTCTATTTTGAAAAGGCTTGTATGGTGTCTACTACAAATATGGTGCGGGGGTTGCATTAGTACCTGAAGAGTGCAGAGATTCTCTAGCTAGGCGTCTGTCTCAATTGAACTGTCTAGACAGAGCTTATGGTGTGAAGCAGGGGAGGATGTAGCCAAGAGGCTCAGTCTAGTAGGTGGTGAGGCTGCGGGGCCTACCCTGAAGGATAGAGTAGGACTCCTTGGCAGTCTGCCACACTGAAGAAGGCTCCTACAAGCCTCTTGTACGCACTGGTTCTGTGGCTCGGTGGCACCATCAACTTAAAATTGCACTTCTGTCTGAAAACAAACAAAAACCTTACATTCTATTGTTACTAGTAATGTACCAGATTACTATACCAAAGAGAACAGAGAAACGCACGATTCTTTCTTCCCCTGTTTGTTTGGGTCAGTCACTTTCCTCTATTTGTGTGTCTGTTTCACATGGCAACATGGTAGAGAAAGTCACTAAAGAAATTAAGAAAATATTAATTTAAACCCACAAAAACCGACAGGGGTCTGTGTGCTGGTGGGGGAAGGGGAACTCAAAAAAGGTGGATTAAAATGTCCATCAATCATTCAATTCAAGTTCCTTCCTCAGGCTGGCTTTACTTTCAAGTAAGAGTTCCAAAAGAATAGCAAATAAACTCAAAATACTGGATACTAATGACCAATAATTTTCCCATCTAGGAGCAAAGAAGTCACACACTTCTTTCCTTCAGTAACCCTTCCTGGCTAATATTGAGATGGACTACCCTCTTTCCTGATGCTGGTCTTCCCTGTCTGCTTCCTTTGTCAAAGTAGCAGAAAGTCTTATATCTGTCTTCTGTAAGTCTCAGGCTGGCTCCTACTCGCATGCACTGGGAGTTCAGTTCCTAGTTTTGAACAGTCAGATGTACTGGGGGGTGTGGAAGTGGCCCATGGCAGCGACTTGGAGACAGGAATAATACCAACAGTTATTCTTAACTCACCTAAAAAAACCCGACTAGATTTCAGCTAGATTTGACAGTGTCCTTTGACTATGGAGTAATGACCATCTCACCAAACTATATCAATGCGGCCCTGACAGCTTGGCAGCAGCCACCCCTCATGTCGTATGCTGCCCCCAAGAGGAGACTTAACACCTTTTTCCCTTCATTGGGTAAACATGCAAAGCACAGAGGGAAACTGTACTTTGGTTTCATAAAAATAATTACTAATTCCCTCTTCATCCCAGATGGTCAATATATACGACTGTGTAGTCGAGCTCCCATTATAAATTCTCATTCACGAAAATATCAAACAGGGGTGCACACAATTGGCCTAACTTAAAGAGGTGGAGAGCTGTGGGTGCTTTACACCTTTGAAAAAAACAGCCCCAATATTTTTCTGAAACTCTCATATTCATATCGCTTTATGCTTCATTTTCAAGCAAGATAGAATTTTATGCAGCATTTTTCAATAAAATAAAATCTTACACTGAGATGAAATATTTGTTCTGCATCACTAATATTAAAAAATGCCTGTTGACAGGCATGAGAAATGTCTCGGAATCCTTTTTTTCATCTGTGGAAACAGCAAAATCCTTCCCATCTTACATATAAGAGAGAAACATAGCACTGTACTAAGGCAATCACTTTGTGTCCCCTAATAAGGAAAATTAATGGCAAAAAGGACTGGGCTGGCTGCCAGTGCACCCTGCTTGTATTGACTTGGCTTCAAATGTAGCAGGTAATAAAGGAGTAAATTTATCCCTGGGCAACATTCAACATGTGAAAGTGGTTTCCTTGTAGCAACGAATTACTGAGATAGTCAAGACGATGAGTTACTTTAGGGTTTTAACTGTGTTACATACTCCAAAGCGAAGGTAGACTTGGCCTTAAGTATGAAGCAGGCAAGGTAGACTTTGGTATATTACACTAACATGGTAACAGTGCTACTTTTCACCTTTAAGAGCCGTTCCTGAGTCAATATCCAGTCAAATTACACACAAAGGGCTTGACCCTCTGGTCTGAGGATCAAACCCATTAACTGAACATTTAATTCAAATTTGACCTGAAAACTTTATTTTGTAAAAAGCAGCTTTTTACAAATGCAAAGTCCAGCAGAAATATTCCCTTAAAATTCAGATTGAAACCGATGTTTTAAAATAATAATAATTTAAAAAAGCTCTTTCAGTCAGCAACCAAACACTGTAGCACTGAGACATTGAAGGCGTAACAGAGTTCCCTGATTTTGTAGGCAAAACTGGAACCCCCAACCAGGTTATGTGATTTGGAATCCCAGCTGCAAGGGTCAAGTGTCCTACCTCTGCTTCTCCTCCGTTATTAAATTGTTACTTGTCCCAAACTGCTCAGCCATGTCAACTCAGGAGTTCATTCCTGTTGCTGGGAGTTATAGAAATGTAGATTTGTAAGTGATCACACCCTGTTCCTAGAATTTTTTACCTACTTTGGCTTTTCATGACACCATCCCCTCCTGGTTCTTCTGTACCTCTGGGCTGCCTCAGTGGCTCCTTAGGGAGGTGCTCTCCTCTCTTCCTCTTCCCCCCCCCTTTCTGTGGAAATCTTAAAAGGCTTTGTCCTTGGTCCTTTCTTTATCGCTTTCTATATCCTTTGTCTAGCTGATCTCATGCACTCACATGTCTTCTAGTCCGACAGTTCACAAACTTTGCTTCTCTATTCCTGATCCATTTCTCTCCATCCAAACCTGCATTTCATCCTCCACCCCCATGACATTTCATCTTGGAAAAACACCAGTCCAACCTTGTAACTGAGTTTTGGTTTTGCTAACAATATTTTGCACAATTCTTATCCTGTTCCCCGTGGTGAACCACTAGAGACAATGCCGTTCTTTTTTGGGACTATGCTTTGGAATCTTCAGTATCTAATACCATTCCACCATTAGAGCCATTGTGCAGAATAACTGTTTCAGTCACAAACCTTTCTTATCCAAAGGCTTAATTTCAAATGCTTTTCGTAAGCATGGAGAATTAGGGATACTAGATTTAACATATTCTCCTTCATTTCCAATTTGATTATAAATTCATCAATTGATTCAATGCAGATAATATTAAGTTATAAACATAAAAAGGGATCTTCAGAAAATACTATTGTTACCAACTAGTCTAATGTTAGTTATTTTATGTCTCAGTAGAGTCTGACATTTAAGAAATAAAAGTTAAGCCAAGGATCTTATTGCAAAACACTTGCCTGCTGAATGGAAGAAAAGGTGCTGTGTCATTCTGGACTTTAACAGTTAAAATAACCATGTCTCATTACAAGGTAAATTATATTATGTTTTTTACCTTCAGAAAAAGAAGGAGACATTCTACAAAATAAACAATACCAAAAACAGCTGTTTTTGACCAATCTGTAGCACACTCGGTGGTCCCTACTGAAACAAAAGGAGTGACTGTAGCTCCAGCCCCTCCCTTCCCTTCCACTGGCACTCAAGCAGTAGGTGCAGGAACTAGGGGTTGTGAGAGGTGCTGCAGCACCTCCTGGGTTGAAGTGGTTTCCATTATATACAGGTGCTTACAATTTGGTTCAAAGACTCTTAATACCCCCACTTATACAAATTGTTCAGCCCCCCGCCCCACCCGCACTCAAGTGCATAGGGAAGGGCTATAAGAAGAGCTTGCAGGAGGAGGCAGATTGAAGAGACTCTGCCATTGAGAAGATTAGAATTCCAAGGGCCGAAGGAGTCAGAGGAGGGACTGAGGTTGTACACCAGCTGGGGGAATATGAATATTTTTTCCATGATGTGACATTTTTATTATAGTTATAAACACTAATCTAAAACAAACCTTGCTTTTTTTTTTTAATGCTGAGATCATTTCCACTAAAATTACATTAGCTCTAAATGGAGAGTCAACGCACAAGACATATAAAAAAGCCAAGAGCCTGGAACATTGCGAGGTTTGCCAAAACACCCTCACCATCCTTTGTATTTGATTGGAGTTGAGGGTACTACCACCACTTACTCAGGGCAGGGATCAGAACAATGGTTACTAACCTTTCATAACTGTAGTTGTAACTCCCCAGTTAGAATTAAACATTCCTACTAAAACAGATCTTTTTTTTTCTCCCATCTTTTGCTTTGAGGGGGGGGTCACACCCTGATGCCCCAGATGTTTTTCCCTTCCATTGGCCTGCTGATACTACCAGAGAGCCTGGTGGGGAGGGGGGTGAGGCTGATGAGAAAAGAGGTACTCAAACCCCCTGTACTGGCACATAGTAATTTGCGCTCAGCCCTTGTAGAGAGTGAGGGAAAGGATTGAATTAGAGTCCATAATTGCTTCCATAATGGGGCACATATTTGCGTTGGTGAAAAGGCAGGTCACTCTATAGAAGGAGCCTACCCATGGCCAAACCATCTATCAAGGGATTCTTTCACGTCCTTCACAGGATGCCACATAGCTTAAGGCAACTTTCTTCAACAACTCTTGATGGGCTTTACAGTTGTATGCTGTGAGGAACCAGCAAAAGCTCAGGCTGCTCTTCCTCTAACATTTGTCCAGCGGGGGCCCCCCCGAGGCAGTTCTTACAGCCCAATTCCATGCCTTGGTGCTGCAAAATTGGAAAAGCAGAGTAACACATTTTTCTAGTAATAAAGAAAACCATTACTGGTAATTTTATTTCACTTCCAAGTTCTGCCTGAGAGGCTGCTTACACTCAGGGAAGATTTGCATGGGTTGGCCAAGTGAGAAAGTTATATATCACAATTGTGAAAATGTGATTGGAACTTTAATACAAATGTAAATAGAGATGCTTCTGCCTGACCAGACGGTGATAAACAATCAGACTTAGTACCCTTCTTGATACCGCTTACTAAGGACCAGCTTTTGGATCCCCCCCTTCTTTTACAGTTTTCCTTCTTTTCCCTTAAACTTTGGAGGAATCTCTGCAGTTCTGCAAACCTGCAAGTGGGGATGAACATCCCCATCACCCCACTAATACCCAAAGGAAGAGGAAGGTTAAACGAATAAGGAAAGCTCATGCACTCCTTGTATTAAGTTTTCTCCAGATCCTCCTCCATACTGAGGAACCCTGTTAAGGTAGCCAGGGGCTAGCCAGGAAATCCCAGGCAGCACAGCTCCAACAAAGCTGCATGATAAAAACAAAACAAAAAAACAAATGGTCCTCTGAGTTAACCAATGTAGCAATGGCTGCCTGAGTTTGTAGCAATCCTGAAATACAGCTCTGGGGTGTGAACTGCCCCATTCATTTCAATGGGTGCTAACTCAGAGGCCAACGATGATACTTCAAATGTTAGTGAACTTTAAATGCTGTTGGAGCAATACCATATTATGAAGCTATACC
>NW_025422860.1:0-89810 GCF_020497125.1 Mauremys mutica
ATGCAGAGGGAGGCTGGTAAGGATTTTGGGGCCCCATTTCCCCTGGGGCAGAGGGTCTGCCATGATGTGGGGGGGTACTCTGACCCACTGCAGGGATCGTATCTCTGCCCCACCCCCCAGCTACAGGGGCTTCTTGCGGTTATCGGAGCTGGAGTCCCCTAAGGGAGGGATTCCATGCTGACTCCTCCCTGCTCATGGGGGAGGTGGGTGGGAGCTTGGGAGCCACATGGTGCTGCAACAGCAAGTGAGAATGGCCCTGCTGGAGCCGGGTTTATTGCCCACAGGCCCCACCTCTCCTACTACTCAACAGGGAGGGAGGACTGGGGCCACATGGTGCTGCAACTGCAGCTGGGGGGTTGGGGCGGGCTTGGGTCCCAGGTGGCCTGGAAAGAGCCAAGTCTGACTTCTTTGGCGCCCCACCCCTCACCATGCTTATGAGAGCACACTGCGGCTTGTGTTAGGAGCACCAGCTGTCCTGATATTTTCAGGACCTTCCCGATATTAGGGGCTTTTGTTTTCTTTATATACGGATACTATGCCCCCAAAACAGGTGTGTCCCGATTTTTCACTCTTGATATCTGGACACCCAGCTTGTGTCGAGGTGCACCCCCCTTTACTTCCAGGGTGGTGGAGAATCGCTCATGTGATTTCAGACAAGGGTATTATGGCCAGCTGCCTCAGGAAACTGCTCGGAAGGGAGGCCAGGCTGGATGCACAGTGCATTCCCTCCCCTCCTCAGGGCAAGGCAGCAGGAGCTGGTGCATAGGTAGTAGGGATGCCCTTCTGCACACACAGGAGGGACCCAGCCCCACCCTAATGGAGGGCACCTGAGTGTGGTGGCCTCAGAGGTGGGCGAGGGCTTATTTGAGCAGTTTTGCAGTGGGATTGCGAGCACAGCTCCGTGGGAAGGATGTGAACAGTCTTTGCAGGAATGGAGCTCAGGTGCAGACCAATGGCCTGGAACAAGCTCAGGAGGAGAGTCACACATTGAGAGGAGCAGCTGGGCAGGAGCAGGGACCTTTGCAGTGAGTTGGAAGAGTGCGTTCTTCCTGCTTGGGACCCAGAACCCATCATACCGGAGGTTCACAGAGTGACTGTTTAATTTTTTAACCTTTTCAGTGTCACAGTTTACTGCACATTCTGCTGCTCCCTGTCTTTCCCAGCCCACTTCTATTTGAATGGGACTTGACAACATATGACATGCACTTTGAGGAGGGGGAGGAAGGTATGATGTATCCTAAACTGTAGGCAGTGACAGGTTTTAATTAAGAAAATGAATAATTTAAGAATTAAAGTTGCTTGTTCTCTCTCCTAGAGATTTTATGAGTGTATCCAGATGAGTGTCAGACATCAGGCTAGAATGCAAAATACAGATCTGGGAATGACATTCGCCTTACTGTAACTCACTAAAAGCAGGAATAACAAAGTCTCATACCTATTTTATTATCTTTTACCTGCTAAACTGGCAGATGACTCACATCCTTAGCTATACACTAAAAGTAAATGAATCAAGGAACTCAGGTAAACTGAATGAAGCTTTGTTATAGTCCAGAACATGACTAATTACACAATGTTCCAGTGACGAATGCAGAAAATACAATGGCTGGGAGATATTTAGTGCAATGCTTATTCTATAGGAATGAGCATATTTTTAAAAGGACATAGTTTTAGTTTGTTTTTACTTTTAAATGCTGGAATCTTTTTTTTTTTTAGTCTAAATCTATTTTTGAAAAGCTTGATTGTAAAACCCATTGCATTTATTTGTCTTTTCTTCTATTTAGGGCTGTCAAACAACTTAAAAAAGTAATAGCAATGAATCTCACTGTTAATAATAGAATACAATTTATTTTTTGTACATAATTCTACATTTGTAGAAAAGAGATTGCACTATAGTACTTGTAATGGGGGAATTTAAAAATACAAATATTTTGTAATAACTGGTTACATTCAAATATTTGCACTGTAAAAAAAAACCAAAAGAAATTCAGTTTCTAACTGAAATGTCTTAGGGCTTGTCTACACTTAAAATTCTACCATGGCACAGCTGCGCTGCTGTAGCACTTACAGTGCAAATATTTGTAATCAATTTATTAAAAAATTTTGGGATATTTTCTACATTTTCATGTACATTGATTTCAATTACAACACAGAATACAATATGTACAGTGCTCACTTTTCTTCTGCCTAAATTGTGGGGTACGTCAGGATGTCAGATCTGCAGCTGAACCCTGCCATGGGAGAAAAAGCAAAGCAGCTAAGGGGAAGTTAGACCTTAATTTAAGAATTAGAGATTGTAATTGTGATCCAACATATCTTTGTTCTAACATATCCTTAGCTCAGTGTAAAACTTGCCATAAACCAAGATATAATAAATTCAGGAGCTACGTTTTCATTGCTTAATCAATGAACAATCAAATTCCTATGCCAGTACATAGGAGAAAAGTTAGCAAGGACACTGGAAGGGTTTATAGACTTAAAAAATAGTTTAATTAAATGCTTTCATTACAACAAAATTGTTTTCTGGAAACCTTCATTTTGGCCTGTTCCAGTGTGTTCATTTTTAAAACTAGAAATTAAAAAATAGAACTGAATGTGTGAAATGTCTTATCAGGGTCTTTCTGAATTTGTGCCAAGAGAGCTATTAGCGTGATTGAAGGTGAGCCAGCCAAGATGAAATCCACTAGGGAACAAGAAGAGAGACGCCTTTCTGCCCTAGACCCATCAACCATAATGAATGATAGGCAGAGTGCATGACAAGGACTGAAATAGAAGACTGTGACAAAGACAGGCTCAGGAGCACTTCAGAATAATTCTTTCAGTCGCATGTGTCAGAGGCAAGTCATAATATTTTTCATGTAGCTATGCTGTCAGTGCAAAAAATAAAACACAAAGCACTATTTACTTTGCAAGTTGGCATCATTTTGGCCAGAAGAGAAGGAATATTGAGTTAATTAAATGTGTAGGTAAAAGTCTCCATTCTGTTTTTGTACTGCTTATAAGCACAAGGGACAGTGTAACACAGTTACACTAGGTTCCGCAGTAAGGAAGAGACCTAATGAGCAATCTACTGATTACAGTTATTTTTCCCTCTCTTTGATGTTTTCATCCACAGCACTTAAGGCCTTATGCAATACATTGTATCCAGGAGCTGCTGAGCCAGGCAGGTTGCTGAAGGCTGTGGATACAGGTCTCATGACTTCCTCAGGAAATAAACTGGCCTCCTGCATGAGGGTAAAACACCCTTCTGCGTTCCTGAGAGTTGTGAAGAGTTGATGAAAATGAAGTTCCCGGTCCAGCGTGCCACAGCTCTCTATTTTCTGCCTTTCACAGCCAGTCAAAGAGGTTGCAAGACTAGATAACTCCCTTGTTCAACCACAGCAGGTGAAGATAAAGAACAGTTGTCTGGGTTCTTTTTAAAAAGCATGTTAGTAGGCATAGGTGCCTAAACTAGAGGTGCGGGAGGTGCTGCCGCACCCCTTGGCTTGAAGTGGATTCCATTATGTACAGGGTTTACAGTTTGGTTCAATGTCTCTCTGCACCCCTACTGTACAAATTGTTCCAGGACCCCTTTTGGTAGGGATCATCCCCTTTTCCTAGAGACTGGTGTCTCCTGACCCTGAGTAGAAGGAGTTAAAGAGAGGTCTCCTTCCCCCTTCTCAGGTGGTCCATTCTCATTGCCAGTTCTTTGGGGAGCATTAAGAGTAACCCAATGGGCTCCTCTCTTGTATTTGCTGACCTACAGGCTAGAAGTTACCATTATTATTGAATGTTTGTATTAGTACAGCAGAGCTTAGCGGCCCCAATCAGGATCAGGGCCCCGTTGTGCTAGCCTCTCTGCAAACAGAGAGGCACCCTGGCCAGAAGAACTTCCAAATTTATCAGCCAGCAGAAGTAAGTTCTTCATTCTCTGCTGCCATTTTTTTTTCAGTCTAAACTCATGATCTTTGAATGCTTGGGACTGGTAACACTAGAAGTAGGGATGGGGGAAGAGTACTGTTCAAAGAAGTTAGGTAAGATGGGATAAGCATTTGAATTTGTCAAGACTTGTGCTAACTGGACCACTAGACTTTCTAAAGTTCTCTCAGAAGCAGGGCCAGCTCCAGGCACCAGCAGAGGAAGCACATGCCCGGGGCGGCACATGTTATGGGGTGGCTTTCCGTCCATTCGTCGGGCGGCACAGTCCAGGCAGCTTCTTTTTTCTTTTTTTTTTTTTTTTTGTGCCTTGGCAGTCTGAGCGGCTGCTTTTTTTTTCTTTGCTTCGGGTGGCAAAAATGGTAGAGCCGGCCCTGCCCAGAAGTAGTAAAAATATTCCTCAGAATTCTGAGTGACAGTGAATTTGACAATTTGCACAGACCTAAGAAGTAAATTTGACACATTCTAATTATTATACTTCAAATGTGGTATTGTAAAGTAATTTAAAATTGAAGCTAGGGACATATTCCTGTGGACAGTGATTTGATGGGAAAGTTTCAGGAATCTGGAAGTGTCATCCAAAAAGAACGGAATATTCAGAAATTGTAATTAGCAAAAAAAGCATATTTCTCTGGTTCTGGATCAATGAATTATTCACCACAGGTTATTCCAGTACTTTCTAAATCTATGTCTGAGCTTTGCACAGTAAACTCAGAAGAACTGCAACCAAATAATTAGCATAACACAGTCATGGATGGTGAAATAACTTTGCATTTTTACAATGATTGAATAATAGTCAATTCAGAAATATATAGGTCTCTGGGAGTAAAATAGAACAACAGAATGCATTATTTTTCTACCACTGAATTATCAGTTCCCACAAGAGTCTTGTTATTCATAGTAATAGCATATGGTGAAATTTTGTTATCGTAAACTAGAGGGTGAAGTCGTAGCTTCATTAAAGTCAATGACAAAACTCCCATTGACTTCTGTAGGGCCAGGATTTCATCCCAGGAATTTTACTCACATCTAAGGGAACAAAATGTCCTAGGAACATGTCAATTAATTGATGGCCACAATGTTTCTGTTGTAAAACTAAACAGAGGGGTGGGTTTACAAAGCCTAGTGTAAATAAAAATGTTGTGATTATTTGTTTTTATATAATTGAAAACGAGGCTATTGTTTTAAATTTAAATAAATGTTCCACACCAGAAATGGAATCGTAAACAGATCTGTATTGTGCAGGTGCACAAGAACCATACAATGGTAGGGACTAGAAACAGCATGAAAGTGACCAGTTTAGTTTAATTATCTAAATTGGGCTAGATTTTGATTTAGGCACAGCTGTAAACTAGGGATGGTGCACAAGCCGTACCAGACTAGTAGTAGCCTCTGAAGGCATTGTGACTCATCTTGGAGTCACAATGTCTCCCCTTCTTCCATCTTGATCCCATGTAGGGTGACCAGACAGCAAATGTGAAAAATCGGGACTGGGGGTGGGGGGATAATAGGAGCCTATATAAGAAAAAGACCCAAAAATCGGGACTGTCCCAATAAAATTGGGACATCTGGTCACCCTAATCCCAAGGGGCAGTAATTTATTGCTAGCCTATAACAGGAAATTACTATTCCACTTCTTGTGTTGGCTTAGAGAGTCGGTGATGGAGCCATAGGTTCACATATTCCCTGCCTACCTACTCTGGGGAAGGAGTAAGGAAGTGAATAGCCTAGGGCGTCTTCCTGCAGAGAAGAAGTAGCATTTTCCCTCTATAGCAGTATTACAGCAAATTTCCTGTGGATAAGAATATACAGAAAGCAATAGCTTGGAGATCCAGCCATAGCTATCCATCAGGGTGCAATCCATTTCCTTACTTAGGGAGTTTTGCAATTTGTTTGTAAAACCTTTGCAGCTTGCTTTTCAAACATAAGCCTTGGTCCTAAAAATGCATGTAAGCATTTTTAAATGTATGTGCCTGAATATCCCCAGTAACTTAGCATATGTAAATTTAAATGTGTGTGTGCATATTTGTAGGATCAGCACCAGGTTCAGTGCCTTCGTGAATACGCAGAATATAGTCTGCTATAGACTCTGTAACATACGTGCAAAAAGTCATTCTAAACTTATACATACATTTGCTCAGACTCTGCTGAACATTATTCATACAGGTGATATAGATATAGTGAATGAAAAGCAAACTACCCGCATGTTTGCAGGTACCACATTGCTTATATGCTACCCGGATACTTCTCTAAGGCCTGGTCTACACTAGGACTTTAAATCGAATTTAGCAGCGTTAATTCGAACTAACCGCTCAACCGTCCACACCAGGAAGCCATTTAATTCGAACTAGAGGGCTCTTTAGTTCGAATTCGGTACTCCACCCCGACAGGTGGAGTAACGCTAAATTCGACATGGCTAGCTCGAATTAGGCTAGGTGTGGATGCAAATCGAACTTAGTAGCTCCGGGAGCTATCCCACAGTGCACCACTCTGTTGACGCTCTGGACAGCAGTCGGAGCTTGGATTCTCTGACCAGCCACACAGGAAATGACCCGGGAAAATTTGAATTCCTTTTCCTGTCTGGGCACTTTGAATCTGACGTCCTGGCTGGACATCGGGGCGAGCTCCGCAGCACCTGCAACGATGCAGAGCTCTCCAGCAGAGGAGTCCGGCCAATCCAAGAATAGAAAGAGGTCCCCAGCATGGACAGACCGGGAAGTCCTGGATCTGATCGGTGTGTGGGGCGAGGAGTCTGTGCTGTCGGAGCTGCGCTCCAACAAGCGGAATGCAAAGACCTTCAAGAAGGTCTCCAAAGCAATGATAGAGAAAGGATACAGCCGGGATGCAATGCAGTGCCGTGTGAAAATCAAGGACCTGAGACAAGGCTACCAAAAAGTCAGAGCGGCAAACGGACGCTCCGGAGCCCAGCCCCAGACATGCCGCTTCTACGAGGCACTGCATGCCATTCTAGGTGGGTCTGCCACCACTGCCCCACCAGTGACCGTGGACTCAGTGGATGGCATAGTGAACCTGGACAGTTCCTCCTCGATGTTCGCCGATGTGGAAGATGAGGAACGGTCTGTGGAGGACGGCGCAGGCGACAGCGAACACAATACCGCTTTCCCTGACAGCCAGGATCTCTTCATCACCCTCACAGAGATCCCCTACCAACCCTCCCCGGCCGTTAACCCGGACTCTGAATCAGGGGAAGTATCAGGCGGTAAGTGCTATAAACATGTAAACATTTATTTTTTATAAAACAGGTATAAAAAAATAGAAATACTATATATAAAATTTTCAATGAAAACTATATGAAAAGTAGGTCCACACATATAGGGATTGAACAATAATCCTCCAGGGACAATTCAAGAAAGGTCTCATTTAGGTCCTCGAAAAGCCTCCGCAGGAGGTTCCTGGGGAGAGGTGCCTTGTTGGGTGCTCCGTGGAAGCACACTCTTCCGCGCCAGGACATCCTTATGTAGATGGGAATCATCGCCTCCACAAGCATGGCCGCATATGGTCCTGGTCTCTGCAGGGCTTCCCTTAGCATCTGCTCTCTGTGACTCCGAGGGACCCGCATCAGGGTGATCTCGTCCATGAAATGCTGCATCTAATTAGGGCAATTAGTGTATTGTTACTGTTGTGAATGGTTGACTTTTACTTTGCATAACAATGACCCTCGCTTAACAGCCACATGTTGTAGGCCACATAGGAAAAGCATACATTGATCTTTCCCGTGCACCTGGCGGGAGTGGCTGGAAAAGGGTCAGAGTATATGATTTCCAGATTGCCTTTAGCGGGAGGGCACAGCTATCCATTAACTGATAAGCAGAATGTACTGTAAGGCTTACCAGGACTGTCTGCTAGACGGATTCAGCTGTCTCTCCCCACTTGTCCGCTCTCCTGTGCAATGCCGCAGCCAGTGAGAGCGTATTCCGAAATCTCGAACTTGTCCTGAGATCTCGTGAGACTTGTTGCCCTGTATGGTCTTGTTCAGAGAAACTGACTAGACTGTGTTCACTGTTCGCAAACATGTATCTGTTCAAGGAAATCACTTACTTTTCCCATCACACAGCTTCGGCTCTTTCCTGGACTGCCCCGGCATCCCCCTCGCAGAGGCTGGCGCAGATTAGGCGGCGAAAGAAAAAGACTAGGGACGAGATGTTCGCGGAACTGATGGCTTGCTCCAGAGCCGAGGTGGCAGAGCAGAGACAGTGGAGGGAGACCCTATGTCAACAGCATCGCACACACATCGAACGGGAGGATAGGTGGCGGCAGGAAGACCAGCAGGCGACTCAAACGCTGCTTGGGCTAATGAGGGAGCAAACGGACACGCTCCGGCGCCTTGTTGATGTTCTGCAGGACTGCAGGCAGGAGGACAGAGCCCCCCTGCAGTGTATCTGCAACCGCCCTCCCCCGCCAAGAAGTCCTGCCCCCCCCTCACCCAAAAGTACAAGACGGAGGGGCGGTAGGGGCCGTGAGAACGGTCACTGCACCACTGCATAGCGCTAATGTACCACACACCTCTCACGCTATAAATTTGTAGAAGTGCTTCCCTTACAGGCTCACCCAGTCCCAAATCCAAGTTTCATCCCCCCACTGTGTATTAGATTATTAAAAGCTGTTTGCTGTTATTCACTGTTTCGGTCACGTCTTTCGTGTCAGAGGATTTTTTTGTGTATGGGGGGGGGGGGGATTTATAATTGCACGGTATAGCCTACATTACCAGGTTACAGACTGGTGGGCATGATCAACTGCAGGGCACACACACACTGCAGTCAGTAGGCACCAGGGTCACTCTGTGTGGTGTATGCTGCCCCGGGTCATTCTGTGATGTGTATGCTTGTCCAGGGTCCTAGCGCCTGCCACCCCCTTAATGTTAAGGCACGCTGCCCTTACCATGCACTTCCACCATAGCAACGAGCCTCTCCGCTGCCCTGAGCCCCAACAAGAGCCCTCATCCACGGACAGATACTCACCCTTCCCCCACACCCCTCACCCCTTCCTACGCCCAAACCCGCAGCCCACTGCCGTCATCCAAACCCCTATCCAAAGAAGGCACCACTCGCCCCTTCCTGCAAACCCACCCCTTCCTGCAATCCCTCCCCTTCATGCACAACCACTTGCAACCGTCCCCCACCCCAGAGACCTATGTAGGAGCAGGAGGATGTCATTCCTCTATGGAACAAGCGGTCTGTACATCAGTGCACACCGTGCCCAGCACAGTATGCGTCCATGTTTTAACACCTGAACAGAAATGCAAAGTAAAACAAAGATTTATTAATAATGAGTGTAACAATTAATTTGCTTTAAAACGTGCTTTGGAAGTGGGGGAAACTTGCAGAACGGGGTATGTAACCGCAGATCGAAATCGACACATACAGACACAGGCCCAGGGTCAGTTTCTCTTGAAAGCAAGTGGAGAGTCATAGGTTACCCTGCTCTCCGAGGAAACTTGCTTTCAAAGCCTCCCGGATACACAGCGCTTCCCGCTGGGATATTCTCTCGGCACGGGTGTCTGGCTGAGCGTAAACTGCAGCCAGGCGATTTGCCTCAACCTCCCATCCGGACAAAAAGGTCTCGCCCTTGCTCTCACAGAGATTGTGTAGCACACAGCAAGCAGCAATAACTACGGGGATATTCTTTTCGCTGAAGTCCGAGCGAGTCAGTAAGCTCCGCCATCTCCCCTTGAGACGTCCAAAAGCACACTCCACCACCATTCTGCACTTGCTCAGCCGGTAGTTGAAGAGTTCCTTCTCTCTGTCCAAGGCGCCTGTATAGGGCTTCATGAGCCAGGGCATTAGCGGGTAGGCTGGGTCCCCGAGGATCACTGTAGGCATCTGCACATCCCCAACCGTTATTTTGTGGTCCGGGAAGAAAGTACCTGCCTGGAGGCGTTTAAACAGACCAGAGTTCCTGAACACATGCGCGTCATGAACCTTGCCCGCCCACCCAACGAAGATGTTGGTAAAACGTCCCCTATGGTCTACCAGTGCTTGCAGCACCATTGAAAAGTAGCCCTTTCGGTTAATGTACTCGCTGGCCTGGTGGGCTGGTGCCAGGATAGGGATGTGAGTCCCATCTATAGCCCCACCGCAGTTTGGGAATCCCATCGCGGCGAAGCCATCTACGATGTCCTGGACGTTTCCGAGAGTCACTACCTTTGAGAGAAGTTGCTCAACGATTGCATGGGCTACTTCAATCACAGCAACCCCCACGGTAGATTTGCCCACGCCAAAGTGGTTCGCTACTGACCGGTAGCTGTCTGGCGTTGCAAGTTTCCAGAGGGCTATGGCCACTCGCTTCTGCACACTCAGGGCTGCTCGCATCCGGGTGTCCTGGCACTTCAGGGCAGGGGACAGCAAGTCACAGAGTTCAAGGAAAGTGCCCTTACGCATCCTGAAGTTTCGCAGCCACTGTGATTCATCCCAGACCTGCAGCACTATGCGGTCCCACCAGTCCGTGCTTGTTTCCCGGGCCCAGAATCGCCGTTCCACACCATGAACTTGACCCATTGCCACCATGATCTCCACGGCGCGGCGTACCCTGCTTTGTGAGAGGTCTGCGCCACTCTGTGAATTCCTGTCCTCACTGCGCTGCCGGAGCCTCCTCGCCCGATTTCTCAGCAGCTGACTGTGGAAGAGGTGGACGATAAGGTGCGAGGAGTTGACAACGGCCATAAGTGCAGCGATGATCGCAGCGGGCTCCATGCTCGCAGTGCTGTGGCGTCCGAGCTGTAACCGACCAGAGAAGGGCGCGAACAGATTTCCCGCCGGAGCTTTCAGGGAGGGAGGGCGTGATTGACGGTTCAATGACAACAGTTACCCAAAAGCACCCTCAACACATTTTTCCCCCAGGAGGCATTGGGAGCTCTACCCAGCATTCCAATGGGCAGCGGGGACTGCGGGAACTGTGGGATAGCTTCCCACAGTGCACCGCTTCCAAAGTCGACGCCAGCCCCGTTACTGTGGACTCAGAAATTCGAATTAGTGTATTTACTGTGGATACACAAATTCGACTTCATAAGGTCGAATCCACAAATTCGACTTAAGTAGATTCGAAATAGTCTTGTAGTGTAGACAAGGCCTTAGAGAGAAGTTATATTAGCTCTTATATTACCTCTTTCAGCATCAAATTAATGCATACTTGAAAACTAGGGCCAAAAATTCTCACCCTGAGCACCTAAAGTTAGCCAAATAGCCTGATTTAATTTTTCAGAGATGCTACTCACCCACAGCTCTCATCAAAGACAAAGAAATCTGTCAATGCTCTGTACCTCTAATAATCAGGCCAAATTTTTAGGTGCCTAAGTTTAAGCACCCAAAGTTGATAATGTTTGCCCAATAGTGTTATAATAGAATATCTACAGGTGAAAAAATCAAAACATGAAATTGTTGAAGTTACAGTACTGAAATAATTGTCTCTTTCTGCCTAGTTTTTTTTCAAAATGCCACATCATCTGTCAAGAGCTTAAATAAGGAATCCTGACTAATGTATTTTATTCTTCTCATCTCAGAGGTAAAACTGCATAAATAAAACAAATAGCAGTAGTAGGCTCTTCACTATGTGACTCGCAGGCAAAAATGGCATAAATCATTTTTAATATATCTATGGGGTAAAAGTTTTCACTCATGTATTTTTCTATCAGCTGAGAAATGGCAATTTAAGACTCAAATGTCAAAACACTAATTAGAACATGAGGAGGAGCATTTTTAAAAAATCTATTCATTCACATTAGTTTTGATGAGACATCTGATTCCTCCAAACTTGTAAATGAAGGCCTAACTGGTTTCATTCAATTTCTAACTGAAATGTCTTAGGGCTTGCCTACTCTTAAAATGCTACCACGGCACAGCTGCGCTACTGTAGCACTTCAGTGTAGACTGGGGTCAGCAACCTCTAGCACGCAGCTCACCAGGGTAAGCACCCTGGAGGGCCAGGCAAGTTTGTTTATCTGCCGCATTGGCAGGTTTGGCCGATCACAGCTCCTACTGGCCGCGGTTCGCCGTCCCAGGCCAATGGGGGCAGCGGGAAGCGCCGTGGGCCAAAGGATGTGCTGGCTGTGGTTTCCCGCCACCCACATTGGCCTGAGGCGGCGAACCGCGGCCAGTGGGAGCCACAGTCTGCCAAACCTGCCGACAAGGCAAATAAACAAACTGGCCCAGCCTGCCAGGGTGCTTACCCTGGCGAGACGCGTGCCAGAGGTTGCCGACCCCTAGTGTAGACACTACCTATGCCAATGGGAGAATCCCACCCATCAGCATATTCCCCCAAGAGTTGATAGCTAGGTGGACAGGAGAATTCTTCCATTCACCTAGCACTGTCTACATAGAGACTTAGGTCAATTTAACTACACTGCTTGGGTGTGGATTTTTCACACCCCTGAGCAACGTAATTATGCTGACCTAATTTTCTAGTGTAGACCAAGCCTTATTCTGATTCATCATTACAGAACACACTTTAGAATGTTACTGACATTCTAATTAATCCAAACAGAATATGTCCTTTGTTCGTGGAAAATTTTGAAAACAATACTACTAGATTGCTAAGATTCTAAGTATTAAAAGTCAGAAGAGCTGATACTACTCCCATAAAGTTGATGAGACAAGAAAGAGGCTAAGAATCTTCCATATTAGCTATTCATACAGAAATACCACCACGATAAAGAAAAACTGCAAAGAGTATTTAATCATGCTCTTCTTCATGGAGACAGGCAACACACTTTCTATTTATATTTTTAAAAATTTGAAAAGAATGTTAATGTTGCAAAGTCAAGTACTCAAAAGGAGGAGCTCAGAACCTGTATCAATAGCATTACTTGAAGTTCCAGATGTGCATTCACTGATGATTTGGGATGATGTATGCAGAGCTCCTGGCTTTCTAACATGTGGGATTTACATGTATTAGCTGTCTGAATCACTAAATTCTTCTTTTGAAGCTTACATGACACCAGGAAGGAAAAAAATTACAATGTCTAAAGACATTAATGGTTATTGCATTGTGTCATTGCAGGGCAGAGTTAAGGTTGTTTGGGTGCCCTAACTCGCACTTTTCATACTTTAAAATATTTATATTTCTTTTAAATTTAACCTTAACTCTGAATTTCCTGGGTTTACAGTGCTTGTTTTAGAATAATTGCAACATCCCTGTATTGTCTTTTACTCTAAAATACTCATATGTACTTTCAACCTTAGCTCTGTGTTAACGTAATTTTTGTCTGGGAATAGTCAGAGGGTTAATGTTCTATCGTTGGTGTGATGATGGCAATGAAAGTGTGACTCATTACTACATCTTTTATTTATGGGGATGGGGCGGTCACATTGTGGGACATCCACAGAGAAAAAAAGATTAAACTGTACAGAAAATAGCTTCTCACAAGAGGCAACAGCCATGAATTAGTGGCAACTCTTGGGGGTTGGATTTTTATAATTTTGTTCTCACTGGTTTAGTGCTTTTCTATTTTCACTCTGCCTTTCTTTCTTAGTCAGAGTCAACTCTCTCTTTGCACAGGCAGATTCTCTCTGCTGTTTGCCAGAATAAAATCCATTAAATAAAAATCACAGCATGGTAGGCAGTTTTCTGTTTGTCTCTGACTGTGACAGCCCTCCAGGAGAGCACTCACATATACTGCTGAAGTGAGTGACTGTACTCCTGACTCTCCCTTCTTCAGCCACCTTGTTACACTGATTTATGATCTATTTCTTTTTCCTTCCTCCCTAGCTTCCACCACTGAGCCAATCTCCAGATAGGCTCTGTGGCCAGATCCTCAGCGGGTGTAAAAGGGTGTCACTCTATTAAAGTCATACCAATAAACAAACACATAGCAATACCAATAAAGGCCAGTACACCTCTACCCCGATATAATGCTGTCCTCGGGAGCCAAAAAATCTTACCACGTTATAGGTGAAACCGCATTATATCGAACTTGCTTGATCCACTGGAGTGCGCAGCTCCCCCCCCGCCCCGGAGCACTGCTTTACTGCGTTATATCCAAATTCGTGTTATATCAGATGGTGTTATATTGGGGTAGAGGTGTATTTTGATATATATTTGTGGATTAACAATTATTTTTCTCAGCTCCTGGCAGAAACTCTCTCCCATAAGTCTCATCATAGTGAAATGAAAACAAGCAGCACCAAATGCAGACCCTTTCTATCCCCAGTTTATATTGGCTGTCTATAATCTGTACTGAGCCACCAGGAGGAGAGGGGGCAAAGGTGACTTTAAACCATCCTTGCATCCTCCCAGTTCTGTGCTAGCGCAGCAACCAGTGTGGCTCCCAGAGTAAAATAAATCAGCCAGTGTCTGCTCCAATTTACAGCATCCTTCTGAGGGTTGCCTATAGGCTGCTGTGCAGCTCAACGCTGCCATAGTGCTCAGCATTATGAAGACACCCCCTCCCCCAACAACCTCTTTTCCTCACCTTGCCCTAACCCAGTGCAGCCCATGCTCTGAAGCCTTATTGCAGCCCTGTGAAGAGCCTGTGTCTGTGGAATTCTCCCCCAGCCAGCTGAGGAGCTTCTGCAACCTGTGTGCATCAGCAGAGAGATAATTATTATTAATAATTATTTGTATTACCATTGTATCTAGGTAATACAAATAATTATTAATAATAATTATTACCATTTGGTATTTGTATTACCATTGTATCTAGGGTTACATATCGGCTGATGGTAATATTCAGAAGGAGATATCTACCAGACTCGGTCTTGCAGCAACTGCATTCTATAGACTTCAGAACATTTGGAGGTCGGCCATCTTGCAAATGAAAACCAAGGTAGAGATCTACAGGTCAAACGTCCGCTCTGTGTTGCTTTATGCGGCGGAAACATGGAGGACCAACAAGAAGATAGAAAGTCGGCTTCGGGGTTTTGAAGGAAGGTGTCTTAGGCGAATTCTTAACATACACTGGCCGCAGCGTATCACCAATGTTGAAGTGAGCCGATTAACGGGCATTAACAACATAGTGGATGAAGCCAAACAACGAAGATGGAGATGGTTGGGGCATGTGTTGAGAATGGGTGCTGATAGACACCCTCATATTGCCCTACGATGGTCACCACAAGGAAGGAGGAGGAGAGGTAGACCATTGGGGACGTGGCGAAGGACCATTGAAGAGGAAATGAAAGGCATGGGAATGAAGTGGGATGAAATTTGCTACCTCGCTCAAGAACGAAATGAATGGAGGAGAATGGTTGACGCCTTATGCTCCACTGGGAGTGAATAAGAGGAAGATTGTATCTAGGAGCCCTTGTCATGGCCCAGCACCCTCCCCCCATGCCAGGCACAGAACAAACACAGAACAAAAACAGTCCCTGCTCTAGAGCGCTCACAATCAAAGAATAACATACAAGACAACAGATGGCTACGGACAGACAGGGATGTGCAAGGAAAAAAATGAGATGTTATTAGTCAGCACGACAGGCAGTGGTCTCAGCACACCCTGTGTCCGTTTTCAAGTTTTTTGTAGGCATCATGGAAAAGGAGAGTTTGAAGGAGGATAATGAGGTGGCTTTGCAGATATTTATGGGAAGCTCCTCCCAAGAGTGAAAGGCAGCATGGGATGAAAGCACAAAGGTGTTTCTTTGAGAATTTAACTGGTAGATGATGGAGGTTGACATCTTCTCAATTATCAAGCACAAGCCTTCTTGGGGGAAACGAAGTAAATGACTGGGTGTTCTTTACCTTCCACCTCCTAGCCCAGCCCGCAGGCTGATGTTAGAGACATCAATCTGTAAGACAAAAAGCTTTGAAAAAAATCAGGGTGGAACAAGAAGGAGGTCTTGAGCCAGTTAATCCTTCAATGCTCTCAAAGTTTTAGCACAGTCTTGAGTCCACCAGACCTTCTTGGGGACTGTATCTTCCACCAAATCTGTCAACTGTAGTGAAGTTCAGAACAAACCATCTATAATACCCCATTAACCAGGGGTGCTAGAACAGTTTTTATAGTGGGTGTACTGATGATGGAAACCAGGTATTTGGTATTTGTTGTTACTACTTAAAGCCAGGGGGTGTGGCAGCACCCCCAGAACCCCTAGTTCCAGCACTACTGCCACTAACCCTAGAAAATGTCATACCTGCCTTTTTGTGATGGGCACGGGGCATTCTGCCAAGGCTTGCAAGTTTCCCACCAGCAGGCATAGGCACCTACTTCCCATTGTGTACCCCAGGTACATCACCTCTTGACTAACTAAGTGGCACTTGGATGGGTTGGCTGTAAGACCATGCTTTTGAGAGTCTGCTGGATTACAGCAACATGTTTCATGTGATCATTTCAAGTCTTGCTATAGATGACAATATCCTCAATGTACATAGATACATTAGCCTCTGAAAGGTGGCTACTGAGCCAGACAGGCCAAAGGACATAATCCTGAATTGGTATAGTCTGAATGGCATGAAGAAGCCCATCTTCTCTCAGGACTCCAGGGTTAAGAGAATCTGCCAGTATGCCCTAGTGAGATCAAGCGTGGTGATATAACTGGTGGCTCCCCTACCTCTCCAACAATACATTAAATGTCAGCATCAACTGTATATCAAAATCTGACACCATACTGACGTTTTGGTAGATGCAAAATCTGGCAACCCATCCTGTTTAGGCACAAGCATGATGGGGTTCCACCATTTACTGTGCAACTCCTCAGCTACCTTGAGGTCCAACATGGCCCATATCTCTCTTTGCATTGTTTCCCATGTGTGTTTTGGCAACAGTCAAAAATTCTCTTCCTCAATTTCTATGTGATGAAACACTAGGTGAGTCTGACCTGACACCACTGAAAGACCATAGAGAAGGACTGGGAAAGCTTTTGGATCTGTCATTCTTGTTCTGCCTATAGGCCCTCTTCCAGTGGCACATGGTTGAAGCTGGAGGACATGGAGGCCTCAGGTTTTGAGGGAAACAGTGTTATCAAAAGACCTTCCCTATCTTTCCATGCCTTTAGCAAGTTGACCTGATACATTTTAGTGTCCTTCCTCCTCTTGGGCTGGCAAATCTTGTAATTTATCAGACTGATCCATCTGACTATTTCAAAGGGATTTTGCCATCTGGCTAACCATTTAGATTCTGAAGTGAGTAGTAGAAGTAATACCTGGTCCCCTGGTTGGAAATCCCCAATGCAAGTCTCCTTATTGTAGGCTTGTGTTTGCCCCTGCTGCACCTTCACTATGTTCTCCTTTGTAAACTCAGCCAAGACCTTTATAACTGAGGGAGAAATTAGTACATACTGTATCGTATTAATTGCCATGGAACTTTGCTCCTCCCATGTCTCATTTAGGCGGTCCAGTATTCCACTCGATTGTCCAACACAATAACTCAAAGCGGGAGAACTCCATTTACACTTGTGGGACCTCACAGAGCGCAAACAGGAGGGGCAGGAGCAACTGGTCCTAGTGGTGGGATACCAGGGCTAAAAACTTTGTGAGGTAAGGGTACACACCCCCTTGGATGCACTGCAAGTATATAGTGCCTGTGGAGTCTATTCCAGGTCCCACCAGACTAGCCACACCAGAGTTTGAATGCCACGCAAATCTATCAAACCTTGCACCTTCACACCTTTGCCTTGTATGGGAACCAGTAATTTCTTTGGCTCTTTCTTGCATGCCCTGGAGTCAGTCACCCAGACTTGGCAATAGTTATAATCCATGTATGAGTAGTCTCGGTGGAAGTGGCCTGGTTGCCCACACATGAAGCAAGCCCCTGTTGCCAGAGTTGGGATCCCTGCTTGGTCTCCTACATGCACTGCTGGCTTCATGGGGTGACTTCTCCTAGGGCCAGCCATACTTCCTAGGCCTGGGTATTGGTGGGGATGTGCCCCTACATGCCACCCTCGATCTTCAGCCCTTCACCCCTCTCATGCCCCTTTTTCTTGCTATCTCTTCTGTGGGCTGCATCAGAAGGGATTGGAGTGGGCAGGGGCGCCTTTAGGCCTATTCCACCAATTCCCCCGAATCAGGCCCCGCGCCCAGTGAGAATCCCTTCCCTGGCTAGAGGCGCCTTTTTAATTTTTACTCACCTGGCGGCGCTCCGGGTCTTCGGCAGCACTTCGGCGGTGGGTCCTTCAGTGCCACTGAAGACCTGGAGCAAGTGAAGGACCCACCGCTGAACTGCCGCCAAAGACTCGGAGCAACGCCCCGTGAGTACAAGCCCCACGTGTTTTTTTATGTGTGTTTTTTTTTTTAAGTCATCCCTGCCAGGGCCCCGTTGAAACTGTTCGAATTGGGCCCCGCACTGCCTAAAGCCAGCCCTGGGAGTGGGCTACCCCAGGGGTCTCCACTATGGGCCCAGTGTTGAGTAGATAGTTCTTGAATAATGTTATGGCCTCCAAGAGGATTTTGGGAAGGTGCCGCACCACCCGCTCCTATCCTTCTGCCAGGAGGACTTGGATAAACTGTTCCAAGATGACTCTTTCAGCTAACTAGGCTCCTGTTTTCTCACTGGGATGGAGCCACTGCCACCAATGTTCTCTTGGATGCTGGGCCACCACCTGTGGTTGTGTCCCAGATGGGAAACTTTCCCATTGGAAATGGCGGTCGTGAATTTCGATCAAACTATCAAAGGCATCCAAGATGGCCACCTTAAGCTGAGGGTAATCTTGTGAAGCTGCCATGCTGAGGCTTGATATACAGCCTGGGCTGTTCCCATGAGGCATGGTGCTAGAGGAGTGGGCTAGCTTTCCAAAGGCCAGTTGGCCTCTGTGGCAACCCTCTTGAAGGTTAGCAGGAATGCCTCTGGGTTGTCCTCCAGCTCCAATTTTGTTAGTTTCAGCAGGATACTTGGTGTGAGACACACACTGGCCCCCGCTGGCACCAGGTTCTCTGTAATGGTGTGGCCAACTGCTCTGCCAGCTGTTGTGGCTGATCCAGCTGTACAGTTAACTCTCTACTGAGATGCTGCTGCTACTGAACGGCTAGCTGCTGAAGCAGTTGGGCCTGCTGCTGCTGTTGCTGTTCCTGGTGCCCCACAATCCACTTTAGTAGTTTGTCCATGTCCATCTTCAAATCCTTACCTCCCTTTTTCTTTCCTTCTCTCTTTTTTTTTCAATATCCCTTAAGTTGGGCCATGTTCTCCATCTGTTTGTAGCAGGTTTCACTCAGAGGCCAGCAGGCCTAGTGGGCAGGCTGTGGCTCGACAGTCCTTCCACCCTGTAGTGGGTTTCACTCAGGCCAGTAGGCCCAGAGTGCAGGCCATTGCCCACAAATTCCCCAGTGCCTGGAGTTCTCCTGGACTGATGGGGGCGGGAGGGAGGGGAAGGTACAGGGACCTGGGCCTTCCCTCACCACTTGGTCCCAGCCCACGGCCCAAGAAGGAGAGGCATAAGGTGTCTTGGTCACCTCTTCCTGGTGCACCTGACCAGATTTCCATGGGCCACTTCCTATCTCCCAAGTGTTGGTTAGGGAGTGGTCACAGCGTGCTTTCACCTCAGCTGGAGTTCCTAATCAGTCCCAGCTGCTCAGTCAGTCAACTGAGCATTCCCCAGCTCTCTTCCAAGTATCTAGTTATTCTCCCTCATCAAGCAGTAGGGGAGGGGAAAGGAGCAGGCCCCTACCCTCCCACCTAGGTCTTAGCCATAGTCTAGACCAATGGTGGGCATCCTGCGGCCTGTGGGCCACACGCAGCCTGTCAGGATAATCCGCTGGTGGGCCACGAGACAGTGTTTACATTGACTGTCCGCAGGCACGGCTGCTTGCAGCTCCCAGTGGCCGCGGTTCACAGTTCCTGACCAATGGGAGCTGCAGGAAGTGGCATGGACCACAGGGATGTGCTGGTCACCACTTCCCACAGCTCCCATTGGCTAGGAATGGTGAACCGCAGCCACTGGGAGCTGCGGGCAGCCATGCCTGTGGACAGTCAATGTAAACACTGTTGCATGGCCCGCCAGCAGATTACCCTGACAGGCCGCAGGTTGTCCTCCACTGTTCCAGACCCTCTCCTGTGGATCACTTTGTCCCCCAGAAGCTGCAAACTGTCTTCCCCCTTCAGACAGTCTCTCTTTCACTCCTTCCCACCCACCTGCTTGATTATCAGAGTCTCCTTTTGAGCAGATCTTCCATTTGGAGCATGCTCCTCAACTGCTGAGGGACAGGGCCCTCTTGGCCCAATACCTCTCCTTCATTCCCCTAGTCTCTGGGGGAGTGTCTATAAATTCCATCACAAATCCTCACAAAAAATTGGAGTGGGGGTGAGGAGGATCCTCTGAAGGTCATCTTGAAGGAGTGATTAGAGAGGTAGAAGGAAACCCAGGAGAGTACAGAGTCACGGAACCCCAGGAAAGATGAGATTTCAAGAAGAGGAGCATGGTCGACTGTGTCAAAGGTGGTTGACAGGGTCAAGGAGAAGGAGGATGAAGATGGAATACTGATTCTAAATTTTGGCAAGGAAGAGATTATTAGAGACTTTGGTGAGAGTGGTTTTAGTGGAGTGCAAAGGGAGGAAGCCAGATTGGAGAGGATCTAGAATGTAATTAAAGGAGAGGAACTCCAGGCAGTAAATGTAAACAGCACATTCAATGATCTTACAGATAAAAGGGATAACGGAGTTGTGGTAGCAGTTGGAGAGGCAAGTGGGGTTCATATAAGTCCTATATATAACAACCAACTTTGGAGCCAAATGTTGGTTGTCTTAGGGCTCAGAATCTGTCATATACACTGGTTTCAGAGTAGCAGCCGTGTTAGTCTGTAACCGCAAAAAGAACAGAGACTAACAAATTTATTTGAGCATAAGCTTTCGTGGGCTACAGCCCACTTCATCGGACGCATAGAATGGAACATATAGTGAGGAGATATATATACATACAGAGAACATGAAAAGGTGGGAGTTGCCCAACCAACTCTAAGAGGCTAATTAATTAATTGTAATATACACTGTTTAATATTTGTAGTTCGTGTATGTCCCCAGCTGTTGTAAATGGTATCTGCCATTTTAAGTGCTGTTAATCTCTGAAGAGAAATAATCCATGCATTTGTCCATAGTCAGTGCAGTTACTATATGACCTGCTAATAACCCTAATGAAAATAGAACTTATACTGAAGTAGACTGTTGTACAGTACCAAAGATACTGACAGCACTCGGAACAAAAATAATACTGAACTTGTCCTAAAGCCTCATTGGATGGGAACTGAAAGGTGATAAGACCAACATAATGTTCTGTCTACTAAAATTGGATGGTATATGTTAAATCTGAGTGTGACAGGTAATCTGAGACCAACTGACTATTCCCGGGTCTGGAGTTCAAATAGGCAAACAAAATAGACTTTCCTGTTGCCAAAACATATTAAAATAAAGCAAAAGAGCTTCTTAATGACAAAGGTCGTCAGAAGGACTCGTTGGAGCCACCATTCCTGTCAGTAATTTAAAAGGACTTCTCACAGCCAAATTTCATTTTTTTCCCCAAGAAAATGGCTATCTCACAGCCAGTGAAAGAGTTCTTAGGTCTTACCCCTTTTGTAATCTCTTGAGACACCATAAATCACTTTAGCTGAGTTGAGTGCTGCTGTCCCCATTTAATCCAATCCTTACCAACCAATGGATGTGCACTCTCTGGGGGCATCTTTTCTCTCTCTCCCAAAGGAGATGAGTGGTGATGGGTAGGGATGGGATATGGTGGCATTCATTTAATTTTGCTATATCTATATTGTTGACATTTTATTTGAGGTGGGGGAGTCATTGATGTGTCTAATTATTAGTGTATTTTAAAAGACTGACCAGAGCATTGGATAGATGCTCTTGTATCATAGAGTTAGTAGTCTACATTAATTAAATTAATAAATATACGCACCAATACACAGTGACCACCAGCAATGTTTACAAATTACCTCAGTGCAACAGGGTGACTTGCCCTTTAAGGGTAAGAGGCCTAGGGCTAGCCAATCCTGTTTAATAAGCTATGCTCTGCCAGGCCTGTGCTGGGTATAGGACTTAAAAGGAAGGTGTCTGAATTAGCTGGGGGTTCGTTCAAGCTTGGTATTGAGTGAGGAAAAGACAGGCAGGACCAGGGTAACACTGAAAAGCCAAGTGGCTGCGTTTATTTAGGGGATAATTACAACGTGGGCTGGGGGAGTAGGCAACTTTGGCTGGGATGGTATCAAAAGTACAAACACACCCCAAAACACAGTAATAATACACTTTATACTGCTCACCACACCACACCAAATAGGCAGACACACCAATCACACAGATAGGAATCGGGTTCGTCAGGGCGGTGCCCGGTGCAAACACAGAAAAGAGACCCACGGGCCACTGCCTCAGCCACCCTTGCGTTCACACAGAGGATAAATCCAGAGTGTGGTGCGGCTGCAGCTGGGCAGATTCCACTCACTCAGACCGCGGGGACTGGACCCCCTTGGTCAGCTACTCTCTAAGTAGAGACAGCTCCCAGATTCATTCACTCCGGACAAAGACAGAGCAGTGATTCAAACACATAAAACAGTTTGCAATTAACAATTCAATAACTAATAGAACAATAATACAAGCTAGCTAAACAATTGTGCAATTCTGAGCTCACTAATACAATCCTGATATCCTGAGTAGATATTTGGTACCAAGTTAGGGAGGGGAAAAAATAAGAGGCTAAATAAGCTAACTGTCAGATATCAAAAAGCAAATACCGCACTCCAGGCGCAGCTGACCAGCAGAACAGACACCAGAAGCATGACGAGCTGACAGGGATCGGGTCCAAACGACAACGAATCCAAACGATACGACACGAGTGCACTTTACCGAGAGGAGACCCTGGCCGAACGAGTGATCAGGTCCTTCAGCTAACACGCGGATGCTCCACACAAATTTTGGGGGGAACCCTAGTTTTATAGAAGGGTCTCACTCCCTCGTGTCAGCATCTGATTGGCTCCCTGGTCCCTCCTCCCTTCAGGTTTCGAGCTGTTGCCATCCCACGTCGGAAGGCTTTGCACACGGCACACTGGAGTTGACGAGTAAACAAACCTGACCCTTAGATGACTGGGTCCAAAAAAGAGCGGGAAAATGAGTCGCTGGGCAGAATTAAGTCTCTGTATACAGTACTCTGGAGTTGCTAGGCAGAACTAGCCTGACCTCCAGACGACCGACCCAAAAAAACAGGTTGCTGGGCAGAATCAGGCCTTCATACATAGAACTAGCCTGACCTTTAGATGGCCCAGCAACAGAAAAAGAAAAAAACAAAAAACACAGGAGAGCACAACTGACTTGGTTGTGGATTCCACCTACTACAGCAGTTTTTACCAGAGTTTTTTGCCCCCTCATATACAACAAGAACCTGGTCCAAAATGGAGGCTGCCTTGTCCTTTTAGCAGGACAAGATGGCCATGGACTGACAATTGGCCATACAGAGCCATAACTATGAATCGGATCGCGACAGAAGGAAGCCCAGCAGCTCAGGGGCTGGCTATGGAGGAGAGCAATTAGCTGTCTGGGGCTAGCAATCCAAGCCACAGGAATTGAGCTAACTCCAGTGGCGGACCCCTGGAACAAAGGGCCATCCTCCAGGGAGACACGTAGGATGAAAGATTTTCCTCCACAAGAGGAACAAGGAGCTGAAGAGGAGCCCAAGAGGGATGAGAGGCAAGAGAGATGGTGTTTAATTTTGAGGATCTCAGGGAGAAGCTACTTTGTGAAAGAAGAATATGATTCTATTAAGTATTGTTTGATTTGGAAGGATCTCGCTGCTAGCCAAGGAGGGAACCAGGTGAAGGGACTTTGACAAGGCCACCTGGGAGAAGCCAGCTTGGGGCCCATGTAATTACAGCTGGACTTAAATACCCCAGGAGGGGACTGAACTCTTAAATGACCTGGCTGAATGGCGAGGCTAGAGAAGATCCAGATGGAGGTGACCGACAGGAGAAGATAACCAAGAGGAAGAACCAGTATGTCCATACCCAGCCAAAAGGGAGGTCAGTTGGTGAGTCGCTTCTGGGCACGTGAGGCTTGTTCTGGGGTAGGACCCCATGACACTCAACTATTTAACATACATACTGAATGTCTCCAATAGTCAAGTTACAAGTAATGTTCAGAAAATTTGAAATTTCACATTTAAAATGAGAATGAACAAGTTTTACACAGAAGGGGCTCCTATTCCTTCCCTCTCCCCATCCCCCGACAAAGCCCGAGTCCAAACACCATAACTTCTGGCTTCCTTGAATGTGCATCCAAATTTGGGCATTTGGGCCCATCTGTAGTTTTAAATATGTGCTGACAACTCCACTTAGCTTGGTTACTGTGCCAATATAGTGCTACAGTTGGTATTTTTAAAAAAATAAATTGCAGAGCAATTCTGGCAGCTGTTGGATAAGTTAACAACTAACATCCCATTGTCCTGGAAAACAGCATTTTTTATGCCAGTACTTCAGTTAATGTCGCCTGTCACATTAAAAACTGAGGTGAAAAGACATTGCTATGTGGACCCTGCATACCTAGAAGAAATAGTATTTGCTGCTGATAGCCAGGGCCGCCCGGGGGGGGGGGGGCAAAGTGGGCAATTTGCCCCGGGCCCCAGGCTCCGCAGGGGCCCCCAAGAGAACAGCTGAGGCTCCCGCCTCCACCCCTCTCCTGGAGCCTCAGCGCATCAAGCGCTGTCCTCAGACAGCACCGCAGCGTGTCTCCTCCAGGGCCCCTGAGCCCCGCCCCGCTCAGAGCCGCGTGGTCAGGGGGCGGGGCTGGGAGCTCCGGGCTGAGCTCAGCTCCCTCCGCTCAGCGAGGAACTCGCAGCCCCGCCCCCTCATCACGCGGCTCTGAGCGGGGCGGGGCTCAGGCCCCGCCGGGGACATGCTGCGGCTGTTCCGGCGAGGCGCTGAGACTCCGGGTGAGGAGGGAGCCGGGGGTAAGAGGCTGGGGCTGGGGGGTGTTGGCGAAGGGGCCGGGAGTCCTGGGGACAGGGAGGGGGCAGAGGTTGGGGGGGCGGTCAGGGGGCAGGGAATGGGGGGGTTGGATTGTGGGTGTTCTGGGGGGGTGGATAGGGTCAGGGCCGCCCAGAGGGGGCGGGGCAAGAGGGCGCAGGAGCTTCTTCGCTCCCGGTCTTCGCCGGCGGGGGGGTCCTTCCGCTCCGGGGCGGAAGGATCCCCCCCCACTGGCGAATTACCACTGAAGCGGGACCCGCCGCCGACGTGCAGCCCGGTCTTCAGCGGTAATTCGGCGGCGGGGGTCCGGGACCCGCCGCCGAAGTGCCCCAAAGACCCGCGGCGGGGACACCCCCCCCGCCGCCGAATACCGGGCTGCACTTCGGCGGCGGGTCCCGCTTCGGCAGTAATTCGGCGGCGGGGGGTTCCCACCGCGGGTCTTCGGGGCACTTCGGCGGCGGGTCCCGGAACGGAAGGGCCCCCCGCCGCCGAAGACCCCGGGCCCCCGGAATCCTCTGGGCGGCCCTGCTGATAGCTACCTAAACTTTCTAATGAAGGCAGTCACACTGCAAGCAGAGGGTGCATAATAGATTAAACATAGCTCTTGTTAACATATTGGGAGTTATATGAATCCTGCTGAATATATGACTGAAACGTACCCTTCTATCTTTTCTTCTAATGCTGCTACTGTAGCTATGTTCAATCTTTACAAAGACCATTCATTTTAACATACTTTTAACCTCTACAAACACTGCACAAAGACATGCTATGTGATCAATAAAGAGCAGTGCCATGATCTTCCTTGTCACAGTCATTGTTCCCTGATAATCTTTGGGGGAAGAAAAAAAATACAGTAACCAATCTAAAAACATTTGCAGTTTTCCTTGTGAATATCTCCCACAGATACCAAGCCTACCTAATATGTGTGCTTGGCTGCTTTTTGCTTTGTTCCTTCAACAAGAACAATTTATTTTATATTTTAATCAGTTACTTGGTAGGTGCCTTATTTTTCACCACAATACCATAGATTTCAGCTTATATAAAAATGTGATTGAGAGTTCCTACTGGTGTACAAAACTCTCATGTGTAGAGGATTTTAATTATTCTACCTCTTTCCTTGCTGAACTGAATCATGTTGAGCCATGTTTTATTTATCATCTCTGTCTTTTTTTTTTTTTAATTCTTCCCTGCTATCTAAAGCAGCATAAAGATCTCTTGTGTCAGTCATTTACTCCATAACCTGTGGCTCTGGAAGAAACTTTGGCCTGGCATACAGTAACTCCTTAAAGTTAATGCAGTGACTCTGGTGTAAAGCTGCAGTGAATGACAGCCAAATTAGGCTAATGTCTAGTGCCCCTTGCCATAGAGGATTCTGGTTTATTCATAGATTTTAAAGTCAGAAGGACCATCATGATCATCTAGTCTGATGTCCTGCAGGCCACAGAACCTCACCCACCCACTCCTGTAATAGACCCCTAACCTCTGGGTGAGTTACTGAAATCCTCAAATCCTGGTTTAAAGACTTCAAGTTACAGAGAATCCACCATTTACACTAGTTTACATCTGCAAGTCACCTGTTCCCCATGCTGCAAAGGAAGGCAAAAAACACCCATTTGGTCTCTGCCAATCTGACCCAGGGGAAAATTCTTTCGCAACTCCAAATATGGTGACCAGTTAGACCCTGAGCATGTGGGCAAGACTCACAAGCCAGACACCTGGGAAAGAATTCTCTATAGTAACTCAGCACCTTTGACATCTAGTGTCTCATCTCCAGCCGTTAGAGATATTTGCTGCTAGCAGAACAGCTTTCATTTCTGTAAGTATGCAGACTCTTTGTGTGTATATTTTTGTTTGTTTGTTTTTACAGTCAATAGCCTTTAGGTTGCCAGTAAACTCAGTTTGTATGTTTATATATCCAGGAAGCTGCAGATACTTGGTTTTCTGTTTGGTAGGATCTGTGCTGAACGTTTCTGTGCCAAATGTATTAAAACTCTAGGTTTTGGCATTGTCAGTTCAATTATTTTATTAAACACAATATGATATGACACAAAATCAAAACCTTGCAATATGTGCACTTTTCTCATCACAACTTCTCCTTAGCATATTGAACACTGAAGAGCAGATATTTAGTTGCAAGGAGAAGCATCTCAGGGAAGGAAATGTGGCTCAGGTAACCACAACTTCCTACTTGCTATGCCCCCACAGTTGTTCCCTGACAGATGGTAGCTTATTGCTGACTTCTGCTAGGATCAGGCCCTGCAGCAGCTAAGCTAGGCAGTGTGCATGTCCAGAGGCAGAAACTTAGGCACCTGTAAAACTTTCGCTGAAAAAGTGTAGGCCCCTGCAGAGTTAGGCACCACCTGGGCAGGGTTTTGTGAATGCCAGTGGAGTCTAAATCTGCTGCTTCAGCACCTAAGTCCCTCTGTGACTCTGGCACTAAGCTGAGTGAGCATAGCTTTCAAAACCCCTGGTAATTGGTTTTAAAATGTACCTCTGGGTGGGCTTTAGGTTATCTGCCTTTGCTCTTCTGCATGTTTGTGATGAAATGGTTGATTCCAAATTTTGTAAACTCTGTTTCTTTTAAACAGAATGATTGAATATTTCTTTCTGGAGGTGATCTGCTGTTAGTAGTATACACATTCCATTTCAGAAGGCACTATTCAGCAAAGTGCAAAAGTGCATTGATTTACTGTGAAAGGGGAAACTCCTTCTACCACCAGCATATTTTGGAGTAGCTCACTCAGATAAATGGGTGGATTCCTATAAAAGAGAATAAAATACTAACCTCCAAATACTTTCCTGTGTAAATAAAAAAACTCTTTTCTGTCCTTATTGCTGAAATTCCTCATTTTAACTAAAATCATCTCCATATGAAATGTGCAATATGCAATTATACTTGTCTATGAAAACAAACAGCTGTACCTGTTTCAAGAGCTGAGGAAATAACTTATATGACTCTTTTAACCTTGTTTTGTTGGGGTTTTTTGCTGGGAGGCAACTCAACAAACAAACAATGTATGATTCTGAGGGTCTGATCCTCAGAATTGCATTAAAGTCAGTGGGAAAGACTCCCATTGACTTCAGTGGGAGTTGAACTATCTTGGGTTATTCAAAATTATTCACCAAATAATTTGAGTGATTAATCCTTAACCTACTGCTTGCTCTCCACAAACTGCTGGTAAACATTCAACATCCAAAATCTGAAATTCAGTGTTTGCTTGATTAGTCTTGATTCTAGTTCTTCAGTAACTAACTGCAGCTCAGTCAGTCTCATTGCCCTGTTGGTTGGGCTCCCTGGCAATCCCTGGATGGAGGAATTTTTCCCTGACAGAATGAAATTCTTACAGTTGGGGGTTAGATTCAAATATGTTTATCTGCTCAAAGTTAGCATTCTGTGAATATTCCCTAGTGTTTACTTGAAAACATTGTCTTGCACAAACATTTCTGCCAGTGAACTCATTTACTAGACATTTACAGAACAAACACAAACAGGACATGAACATGGGTGAAGTGATTTTATTATTATATTAGAGTGGACATTTGTGGAAACTTTGCTCAGGCATCTACCAGCTCTCTGTCCTATGCATCTCATTTCAGAGGGGCAATGCTCTTGTCATTCTAGTCTTCAGCTTCCTTCAACATCTGCTTGAAATGCATTGAATTGTTTTAGTGCTCTTCATGACAGCTGGTAAAAGGATCAGTCCTTCTGAATGCACTGCATGCATGCATTGAGTCAGCCAGACAGCCATAGGTATAGTGCTGAGTAGGAATTGGTGGTCGTGGTACATGTAGGTCCCGATGACACAGGGAAAGGTAGGTGAGAGGTCCTGGATGCCAAATTTAGGCTACTGGGTAAGAGATTAAAGTCCAGGCCCTCAATGGCAGCATTCTCTGAAATGCTCCAGCTCCACGCGCAGGGCCATTTAGACAGGCAGAACTGCAGGGTCTCAAAGTGTGGATGAGACAATGGTGTTGAGAGGAGGGATTTAGGTTTATTAGGAACTGGGAAACCTTTGGGGAAAGGAGAAGCCTATACAGGAAGGATGGGCTCCACCTAAATAGAAACAGAACCAGACTGCTGGCATGTAAAATTAAAAAGTTCGTAGAGGCGTTTTTAAACCAAGAGCTGGGGGAAAGCCAACAGATGTGGAGGAGCACACGGTTTGTACAGACACATCCCTGAGGGGAGGATTTATTAAAGGGATACTCTAGATCCTAGTAAGAGGAGAGGATAGAAGTTGATAAAGTACAGGTAAGAACTGAAGAGAAACAGTCGAACAAAAGAGTCCCATTCAATGGCATCACATGAAGGGCAGACAACTAAATACTGACAAATTTTATAAGTGCTTTATACAAATGCTAGAAGTCTAAATACTAAGAGGGGCGAGATTGAGTGCATAATATTAAATAGTATTTATATAATAGACATCACAGAAACTTGGGGGAATGATGATAATCAGTGAGACATAATAATACCACGGTACAAAATAAAGAGGAATGACAGAGTAGGTCATGTTTGGGGGGGGAGCACTATATGTGGAAGAAAGCATAGAGTCAAATATAATAAAAGTCTTAAATGAATAAACAGTACCGTAGAATCTCTATGGATAGCAATTCCATGCTTCAATAATAAGAGTATAGCAGTAGGAATACACTATCGACTATCTGACCAGGATGGTGATGGTGACTGTGAAATACTCAAGTCAATTAAAGAGGCTACAAAAACAGAAATAATAATAATCCCCAATAATAAAGGGGGATTTCAACTATCCCTGTATGGGAGCATTTCCCCTCAGGACAGGATGAAGAGACACAATTTCTAGACATCATTAATGACTGCCTCTTGGAGCAGTTAGTCATGGATCCCACAAGGGGAGAGACAATTCTTGATTTAGTCCTCAGTGGAGCACAGGATCTAGTCCAAGAGGTGAATATAGCTGAACCATTCAGTAATAGCCACCATAATATAATTAAATTTAAACATCCTTGTAGGGGGGGGGATGAATACCAAAGAAACCACTATACAGTAGCATTTAAATTCAAAACAGGGGGCTACACAAAAATGAGAAAACAGAAATTAAAAGGAACAGTCACAAGAGCGAAATGCCTCCAAGCTGCATGGAATTTTTTTAAAACATCATAATCAAGGCTCAAACTATATGTATAGCCCAAATAAAAAAAAGTAAGAGGATTTTTTAAAAGTGTCACCATGGCTAAACGGAGCACAAGGGATGGATCACTCAATAAATTGCCCTGTTCTGTTCACTCCCTCTGAAACATTTTGCACTAGCCACTGTTGGAAGACAGGATACTGGGCTAGATGGAGCATTGGTCTGACCCAGCATGCCATTCTTATGTTCTTACATGTCTTATGTGCATGTGAAACTGAATTAAGGAAAAAATACAGATAAATATTGTAACTGATGACTTTAAACAACTCCAGTTAAAGATGGTATGTGAGCCTCAGCCAAATGAGAGAATGAGTCCATTCTCACACACACCCCAAAAAACCCCAAACACACACCCAAATCTTGGACCCCACTGAATATGCTTGGGGAAAAACACAAAGGAGATAATCAAAATATTATTGTACTATAACAGGATGGATGCCTTGTCGGATGGATCCTGATGTCATAGAAAGAAAATTTACTATGAGAGCGTAACAAGGATCTTAATGAGTTCCACTTCTTCAAAAAAGAGTCTGCAAGCAATGCCTTTGCAATAAATTCAGATGGGAGACCTTGTTCAATGAAAGTATGTAGACTTCTATTGATGGATGATAGGATTCCTGTCCTATTACTTCTCTGGGGCTTCTGATTAGCTTCAGGTGGCCCAGAAAACCCATGGTAGGCTAATGTCACAGCTCTTCAGGGCCGCCCAGGGGATTCAGGGGGCCTGGGGCAAAGCAATTTCGGGGGCCCCTTCCATAAAAAAAAATTGCAATACTATATTCTCGTGGAGGCCCCTGCAGGGCCCAGGGCAAATTGCCCCACTTGCTCCCCCCCACGGGCGGCCCTGGGAAAAATAAACCTTCCGCATCTCGGCACAAACCTAGTTTTGAGAAAACTTCTTTACAAGGTATCACTGGTTCTCAGCATCAGCTAGTGCTAAAAGGCACTAAAGCTCATTAAAAGGGTTGGACAAATATTTTCCGTCAAAACTTTTTTTGGGTCGAAAACTAGGGGTTTTTAAAAAGAAGAAAAATATCATGGACAATGTCTGCTTTCCTTCAAAATTTGTTGTGGTTTTTTTAATTGAAAAGCTGAAATTAGTCTGCCAAAACCTGAATATGGTTTGGGGTTTCAGAAGTGTGTGGCCAAATATTTGCTGCTTGCTGTGTTTGATTCTTTAAAGAAACAATAAAAAAATTCTACTTAAAAAAAATCCAAAACTTTTGAACCACCTCAGTTTGTGACCAAACGCCTGAGCCCATCCAGTCAGAGATTTTTCCAGGTTTCTGATACTCTGCTGGCTTCCTTGACTCATATCTGTCTCCATAACTTTGGGTTCATTTAGCTTAGAACAAAAGAACAGCCATACTGGGTCAAATCAAAGGTCCATCCAGCCCAGTATCCTGTCTACCGACAATGGCCAATGCCAAGTACCCTTAACAGGTAATGATCAAGTGATCTCTTTCCTGCCATCCATCTCCACCCTCTGACAAACAGAGGCTAGGGACACCATTCCTTACCATCCTGGCTAATAGCCATTAATGGACTTAACCTCCATGCATTTATCTGTTTCCTAGAGACTGGCTCCATGGGGTCCCTCACAAACTGGAGACAGTTACTGTGGGTTTGTATTTAGTATATCTTATGTACATACTCCACGAACTGAGCATTTGAGCTTGTTCCAGAATCTGAGATGAGCCTATATTGTGAAAACTGAAATGCTCAAAATAGCACATGAATGGACACAGGGTGCTAAAATTAAATTAACCGAGGGGTTCTCAAACTGGGGGTCAGGACCCCTTGGGGGGTCATAAGGTTATTACTGGGGGTCGCGAGCTGTCAGCCTCCACCTCAAACCCCACTTTGCCTCCAGCATTTATAATAGTGTTAAATATATAAAAAAGGGTTGCACTCAGAGGTTTGCTATGTGAAAGGGGTCACCATTACAAAAGTTTGAGAACCACTACATTAACCCCTCTGAAGCCTCAGGGGAGGGAGGTCTCTCTTGGTAGGGTTGGGAAGGAGGTAGGTGGTGTAGGATATTGCTCTTCTCATGTGATCCCTCTCCCAGTGGCTAATTTTAAATGAAGCTACCCTTCCCTGACATGACTCTCCCTATGGCACTGAAATTAAATATAGACTATAATTTGGCATTTGAGAAGTGAAAGGGATGGTAGCCCTAATGGAAAAGCTAACCGCTTGGCTCTTCTGCAAACCTCAAACTGCTGAATGAGCTTTAGGGTAGGGAAGGTTGTGCCTCCCAAACAGCCTGGCCCTGCCCCCATCCGATCTCTACCCACTTTCTGCCCCCCGACTGCCCGCCCCCCCCCTCAAAATCCCCGACCCATCCTGCTCCTTGTCCCCTCACCGTCCCCCAGAGACCCACCACCACCACCACCACCACGGACCCCACCCCTGCTCCCTGTCCCCTGACTGCCCCGACCCCTATCCACCCCGCCACTGAGTCCTGACAGACCCCCAGAACACTCACGATCCAAACCCCCGTTCCCTGTTCCCTGACCCCCAACCTCTGCCCCCTCCCTGTCCCCTGACTGTCCCCGGGACTTCCTGCCCCTTAGCCAACCCCCGGCCCTGGCCCCTTACCCCTGGCTCCCCCATCACCCGGAGCCTCAGTGCATCCAGGAGCATCCCTGGACAGCTGCAGCATGGCTCCGGCAGGGCCTGAGGTCCTCGCTGCTGGAGCTCGCAGCACCACCCCCTTACCACATGGCTCTGAGCGGGGAGGAGCTCAGGCCCCGCCGGAGCCACACTGCAGCTGTCCAGGGATGTGCTGAGGCTCCGGGAGAGGGGCGGAGGTGGGGTCAGGCCGGGGAGGGAGCCTCAGCCATTCTTGTGGGGGGCCCTGTGGAGCCCGGGGCCTGGGGCAAATTGCCCCACTTGCCCCCTCCCTCTGGGCAGCCTTGCAGCTCTTATGTTTGGCTTAGCTTCTCAAAGGTTTATCTCTGCCCCTTAATATATAATAACATGATTTGTCAGGCTATTAGCACTTTTAGAACTGTCAACTTCTTCTGAAACAACAACCTGCCCCTCTAATGGCACTACTGACTCCAAAGGAGATTAGTCCTTGACCTTAGCTATTCAGCGCTCTTTATGTACAACAGGTGGATGGATACCTTCCCTGAACATTATTTTGACTGACCTCCACCTCAGCTTAAGCCCCACAGGCCTGAAAATGGAGTATTCTCCTAGCCAGCTCAGTAACAAACAGTTATAAATGCCAATCTAGGCACTCCACAAATAATTGTTTCAGAACACAGATATTTGCAGTTTACTCTAGGATTCAGCAACAAAGACTAGCATTATAATCATGTTAGTTAACTCAAGTCAATTGGCAATCAATTAAACAGGACTCCAAAACCTAGTCTGGACAAATCTTTATGGTTTCACCTGTCATTGAAGTCAGTTCTCCAAAGGACAAGGAATAGGGAAAACAAAGATGGGAGGGTAATGCTCGGCAGCTCTTGGACTCTGGAGATGCAGTGTAGGAGCAGTTTTACATATACCACCCTCTTCATGTAAAGAATGGAAGAAATAACATGCCCACATACTTTATAATGTTATAATATTCATGTGTGGGAAGAAGAATGAGAACCAAGATCTCAAGAAATGCCTCTGTTTTTTCATTTTTAAGCAAAATATTCCAAACTATGCAAATTAAAGAAACTCATGTGCAATTAAGTTATAGTTCTAAATTTCTAACAATAACTAAAAGGAATTGAAAAAAATGTTTTATCCCTTTAAGTTTTTTTATAAAGTTCAACCCTGAATTATGCACATTGTAGAAAGAGCATTACATTGTGAACCTGGTAAATGGAAGCCACAAGTCATTTGTAGAGTACTCTATTCCCCAGTGGCACTGGGTGCCTTTTTACACTAGATTTCTAAGCCATCCTTTACAGTAGCCAGGATCCTTGAAAGCATTCAGTGGTGCAGACATTAACAGCACAAACAAAGGGTGTTTGTATTTTAAGCAATGCATTACACATAAAAAAAAAGTTGACCTTAAACTACTTATCTCAGAAAGATATAGCAGTATTTTCTGGTTCCTTGCTATTTGATTTTAACAACACACAATGTAGAGAGCCAGAAGTTGTGGTAATTCTATGAGGTTCCCATTCAGCACTCTGTATTCAGGTAAAACACCCATTGTAAGTAGTGTAAATGGGAGTTTTGACTGAGACGAGTGCTGAATTAGGGCACTAAGTAGTTAGAATGTGTGCTAGCAATTGGGAAGAAGGAACCTGGGAACTCCATTTGCTAAACTTTCTCTACTAAAGCCCATGGAAGTAGATTTGCCACCCCAAATTTAGGCCACAAGCTTGTGCCAGATGCCATATGTAAAACCACATTTAGCTGATCCCCCTTCTAAGTAAACCCACCACACAAAAAAATCATGGAAGTAACTAACAAGATGGCATCCCATTGTTTACTGCACTTGTGTGTTATACCCATTTCCCCACCATGTGTCTGTCTGGGTCTACTGAGGTTGCAAGTTCTTTGGGGCAGGGACCATCTACTATTCTGTGTTTGCACAGTGCCAAGCACAACAGGGCCCCATTCTTGGCTGACCCTTAGGCACTACTGTAGTAAGCATGATTAATAATAATAATAATATAATGATTTTCCAGTGTTTGCATCTCCCCTGCCTGTTACTGGTTCTATTTCCTGTCCACATGCACAAGCTGTTTGTTTTCCTGCTCCTATACTGCTCTGAATGGCTACATGCACACTCCCAACTTTACTTCTCACACAGCATGCAGTGTGTGCTCTGTTGTTGCCACAAATTATCACAGGAGTAATATAGTAGAATTCTGTATTGCCTTCAGAGATGTCATTGCTAATAAATGTACTGTGACACAGTTGTGTTAAATATATTATGTGAATATTAATGACTAGAAGCTGAAGCTAGACACATTCAGGCTAGAAATAAGGTGCAATTTTCTTTTGAAACAGCAATGGTAATTAACCATTAGAACATGCTACTCTTTTGTCATGTATTGTATTTCCCAGTCCCCATTCTCTCTCTCACCCATCTATAAGCCAAGTCTTTATTTTCTTGTTCCTTTCCCTTGCTGACCTGACTCCTGAGGATATCCTAGCAGGCCCAGAATACTACTTTCACCTTCCTTAAATTTGGGGAGAGTGTCAACGGTGCTCCAGCACCTGTTGTAACAAATGATCAAAAGAACCCTGCATTCTTGTTCATTAAAAAGGGGAAAGACTATATGACACCATTTTGTTGATACCCAATAAACACACGTATTTGCCCCACTCCATAGATTAGACAGTATGGACTAAATTTTGAGGGGTGCTGAGCGCCCAGAACTCCCACTGAAATCAGTGGAAATTGCAGGTGCTCTGCTCTTACAGTCATGCCCAGCGTGGGTTAGGATCATTCATGGAGATGGCTCCAGTTTCTTTAGTGTACCGTGGAAGAAAATCAGCGAACACAGACAAGTGCACGTATGGGGTAAATGCCTCTATTAGCAGAGCTCCAGTAGTCTGGGCCTCACAGGGACACATTGTTATGCTGTCTCTCTCCCAAGTACCTCACAAGATACCAGGAAAGGATACTTCTTATCACTAGCAGCAGATTTTTTTTCTGTGACATTTTAAATGAACAGTTCCCTCAATCTTCTGACAATCATGCTAGGGGGAGGGGCGGAGAGAAGGGCTGCTATGAAGTGGAGCAACGGAGTAAAAGCAGCAGATTGAAAATTACATGTACAATCACACAACGGGGTACCAATTATTTTTCCTTGGTAGCAACAAATTCTTGATTACTTTAACAAAACATGGTGAAAACTCCAAGGCTCATTCATATTTAATAAAGGAGAATGCAATCACTTTCTATTGTGAGGGTCAGAAAGGTTGAAGGCATGTAATATTTGGATTTTTCTGCGACGTTAAAGGTCAATTCCATTAGCATCCACGGAGTGAGGCTGATTTACACCAGCTAGGCATCTGGCTCCAAGTGTTTACATAAAGTAAAAGAATGCCAGAGAATTTACACCAACCTGCCAAAGAAGTTCTCCAGTCGAGTTCCCCCAAAGCTATGGAGCAATTATTCAAACTAGTGCCAAATACTGGTTCTGACTTTGCAAAGCCCGCAGAACATAATAGAGGAGTTACAATTTCAATAGTAGTCTGTTCAGTGTGTTTGATTCTTGTTTGCTGTTAGCTTAACTGCATAGTTGGACACTGGGATACAATTTCAGAGCTGCAGAAGGGATTGATGGAGACCAGAGTGTTTATTAATATCTTTACATTTCATCCAAATGCTATGTGAAATGTATATTTGTTTGCTTACGGTCAAATTGTTCAACATAGTATTTAGTTTTTTGGGGGTGATGTGGGGGACAGCGTTGAGAGAAGGGAATTGCAGTATTTTAATTAATACTTCCCAATGCACCTACTTAGACCCCAATCCAGCAAAGCACTTAAGCATATACTTAATTTTTAGGAACTGAGTCGTTTCAGTGAAGTAGAAGGAAATACTCATATTTCTCTGATGCCTTGGTGTGCAGAAAAACATAAGAGAAAAACTACATTCTTAGAAATTTGGCTAAAATATGTCTGTTTCTTATTTATCCAAGATGCTCAGGGCCATATTCTAGCTTCAGATTTGTATGTGCAGCTCCCATATAAGTCTTTGAGCTTTATATCCAAACCAAGTTTATGGCCCTTATACAGGGAACTTTATATAGCAAAAGCATTTCATTGCCTGAATTCTGAATTTTAGAAAATGAAAATTATGAATTATTGGCTATATGGCAAAGTAATATTCAGCACCATTAAAGCATTTTATATGTTTAAAGTGCTTTACAAATGTTACAGAATTAATCCTTGTAACCTCAACAAGGGATCCATTCCTGGCCCTTTTTAAATAAAATAATAAAAATCTTCTCTCTGTTACACAGTATAAGTAGATATTACATCCAATAAAACAAAGTTAAAATAATGTTATGGTTGCAAATCCCTCCAAAGTTATGAAATGCTAGAATTGAGCATGAATGCCTGTGTAACCTTAATTCAGCCCTTTTGTGCATATGTATTATTAAACAGATTTCAATTACATGAGCACATAAGATCTTTTCTACAGAATGGATGAGTAGTTCTTCAATATTTCTTCAATGCATGCACCCAGTCCTATTTAATACACAACCATCCAAATCCTGCACAGCATACAAAATGACTAATATCCTTCTGAGTATGCCTGTGGTGCTCTCACCATAGAAACTGGGAGATTTGTAAACCTTAATGGATTTATCTTCACAATACCCATGTGTGAATAGCTAGCATTATCCCTATTTTACAGCTGTAAAACTGAGGCACAGAAAGATTAAAGCCAGAACTGTCAAATGTATCCACTAATTCTGGGTGTACAATTTGAGTCAGCTAGGGCCTGATTTTTTTTTCTTTCTTAATGTTAGTATCTTTATTTGTTCAACGAACAACTCCAGGCAACTTCAGCTGCAGTAGTGAATGTTCAGCATGTCTTCAAATCTGGTCCCCTGTGCCCAAAAAATGTTTTTTGGGTTTTTTTTTTGGTTTGTTGGGGGAGGTTGGGGGGGGTTGGTTTTGTTTTGTTTAGAAGCATCAGTGGTGCCAGCTTGATTGTGAAAACTAGATTTGTTAGAAGAAAACTGCACCCATTTTCTTCTTCCCAGCACTATGAAATTTCAAAGGGAAATGTTACCCCAAATAAAATGTGAAATTACTTTTTTTAAGTTGCAGTTGGTATTTCTAAGCACAGTGCTGGAGGCAGACTTCTTGTTGAAAATTGATATAATTTGTCATTATACTAACCTTAGAGCCCGATGGAAGGGACTGTAATCACTTCCCAGTCTGCTTGAATAATATGTGGCAGCAAGATGGCAAACTCCAGTACTAGACTTAGGACTAAGAATTTGTTCTTCTCCTTTTCATTTTCCTGTTGTGGGATGGAGTGGAATGGGTGCAGTTTTCTGTTAGTTCACTTGTATGCCCTCTGCTGAGACTATAGCAACTGTGAAAAATCTTATAGGTTTTTCATTAACAGTGGTTATTTTCTTTTCTTTTTAGCTTCCCAATGAGAGAACCTTGAAATACCGATTGATACATTTCCAGCAGAGTATATCACATTTTTAATTTGTTGGATTTTAGGAATGGTGTCCATGACAGTGTTTACCCATTAACTGTTAATTAGCATTAAAAAAGAAAGAATACAAACATTTGTTTTAAAGAGAAAATGAGCTACTCTGGGGAAAAAAATAATCTTATAAAACAGTGGTTCTCAAACAGGGGTACACGTACCCTTGGGTACATAGAGGTCTTCCAGGGGGTACATTAACTCATCTAGATATTTGCCTAGTTTTACAACAGGCAACATAAAATGCACTGGCAAAGCCAATACAAACTAAAATTTCATACAGACATTGATTTGTTTATATTGCTCTATATACTACACACTGAAATGTGTGAACAATATTTATATTCCAATTGATTTATTTTATAATTATATGGTAAAAATGTGAATGTAAGCAATTTATCACTAATAATGTGCTGTGACGCTTTTGTATTTTTATGTCTGATTTTGTAAGTAGTCTTTACATGAGATAAAACTTGTGGAATATGCAGGACAAACCAGACTCCTGAAAGGGGTACAGTAGTCAGGAAAGGTTGAGAGCCAGTGTTCTAAAATGCTGAATTTCTGCAACCACACCCCATTAATGGGCATGACTTATTGATTAAATAACATATAACATGAAAGTATGACCCCAAAATGTTTAGGGTCATCTTCTTATATGAAATGCCATGCTTGAAGAAACTATGCAGTCAAATAGGGCATTCATTAGTGAAACATTTAGGACCTGCTGGACATAAGCAAAAATTCTTTGTGAACTTGATCTCAGGCATCCATTGTCAACAGTATAAAAATGATTGATATTCCATAAATTGCATTGTGGATGTCATACCCACGGAGAGACTCAAGCATTCAAATCTTGAGCCAAGCCTCATCTTTGTGTTGATTGATGGCTCTTTGTCACTCAGTTTTATAGGTTATGACCACTGGAGACTTCAAAATGAACTAAGCCACACATAACAGGACCCCTTGCTCAGTGAAGCAGGGATGCGGGACTGAGAAACCAAACTGTCCTGTCAAAAAAAAAAATACTCTGCTCAAAAAGATCTGTCAGACTTTCAAAGCTTTTGACAGGTCCCATATTCAATGCATACAAAAGTATTTTTGATGAATGTAGACAAAGCTATTTGGGGTGTTTCTTTGACATTTAAAAATGCTACTATTTCGTATTCTTAAATAAAACACACATCTGTCTTATATAGTCACCTCTCTTTCATATTCTACAAAAGAAACAGATGTCTTCTTGTTATAAGAGAGAAATGAAGTGCTCTGTTTATAATGGTCAGTAGCTGAAGTTGTCCACCCAGTTGGTATAGAAGAGTTGCTCATGTTTTTAGGACAGTGATGTACAAGATGCATTAACTGGAAATGTTTTTGAAGTCTTATGATACTCAGTAAGTTAAAACTGTATCTGAGGTCTGGCTTCAGCAGGTAAAAACTCAGAATTTCCATTTTGTGGGAAATTCTGGCATTTCAAAATTTTGTTTTTGTTTGGAATTGGAACAAAAACAATTATTTTAGACACATCCCACAAAATGGAAATTCTGAAGTGTTGAGTTCAGCAAATTTGCATTTCAAAATTTTTGGTTTATATATTTTTGTTATTTTTACATTTCTAGATATGACTATGGCATGTCATGAAATGAAAAACTAAAAAAAAATCTGAATCAAATTTTGAAATTTCAAAACAAATTATTTTTGCTTCAAAGTGTGTTTCTGTGGGGATTTTCTTTGAAATCAATATGGTTTTGCAAAAAATTCAATTTTTACAAAATAGCTTTTTCCAATGAAAATCTGTTTCAACAAAAATTATTTCTGATGGCTCTACTTCTGACCTATACTGTGCTATGGGAAAATTATATTAGCATGCATAATAAAATATGTTTATTAATGTTCATAATTATCTAGTCCTTCTAAATTCAGCTACAGTATTTGTCTTGATTATTTCTCTTGGCAATGAATAAAGTGTCTGCATAAAATAATATTTCCTTTTAATTTATTTTCCAGTCTTTAATTAAGTATCCCCTTTGTTTTCATAGCATTTTACATGACCAAATATAAAAAGATGAACTGGTAGAGTATTGCTGAAGTCTTCGCAATTTTGAAAACTTTGGTCAATTTGCAGTCTAAGGACCCAATGTAACTCCCACTGAATTCAATAGGAGACTTTCCATTGTCTTCAACAGAAGTTGAATCTGACACTAGAGAACTAATAAAAGTACAAAGATATAACACTACCTGTCCAATGTGGTTGGAGAATTAGAGATCTTATCCTGCAAGGCTAAAGGCACCAGGAAAAGAAAAGCACATCTCCCCAGGAGGTAATGGTTACTAATAACTTACCAAGAGACTATTTTCAGAAAGTTTAGCATAGCAAAGAATGATTTTTTTCCCTAAAAGGTAAGTTTAAGTATTGGAAAATTCTAAGCTGGCAAACTTTTATCACCCATCCAGTTTAGACTGCAGTACCTTGTTTTGATGGGTGCTTTTTTAGAAAAAAAAAATCCTGTGGGGTTTTTCCCAACATTGCATCCGTTCTCAGCCTTGCAATCTACTTCTCCTGTTGAGAAAAGTTGACAGCAAGAGCCTATCCTCTTATCTTTCAAATGACATGTACAATATTGTATATCAGGATCAAAGGAGCCAGAGTGCGGCTATAACAGTAGACAATATGACACAAAATACACGGAGAACCAGAACTTCATATACCTCTGGCACCATCTTTAGACAAAAGGATCTCTGTTCTGGTGGGGACAACGTTAAACATAGCAGAACAATAGCAACTTAAGACAAGATTTTCAAATGTATGTAAAAGAGTTAAGTGCCTAACATCCTTAAACACTCTTGAAAATTTCACCTTTACAACCTAATTCTACTGCCACTAAACTCAACAGGAGTATTGCTATTCACTTTAATGGGAGTAGCATTGGTTCTTTAGCACAGCTAGTCTGTTTTTTTCAAAAAAACATGTATTCAACATTTTGTTGGAAACTAAAGGCAAGGCTAAGGAATCTGGGTTTGAGTTTTGAATATGGCTCATATCCAGGTTTCATTATACATGAATTCGGGCGTTGGATAAATGTATTCATCTGGACACATTTCTTTGGCAAACACTCTAAGTTCCTGATCTTGCAAGCACTGAATTGTAGGAGTCACTTCATGTATATGAGTAGTCTCTGACTACATCAATGGACCTCCTCACATGCATAAGTATTTGTAGGATCAGGTCCCAAATCTTTTACAGTATTTAATCACAATACTGGAACTGCTGCAGAATGGCTTCTATGTTGTATAGAGAACAATGACCATTTAAGCATTATATAGTAGTAGTACCCTAATGTGAGAGAGATCTGTCAGGCTTGACCCATCCAAAATGACTGTTCAGAATAGCTCTCTCTTATCTTCCAACAGTACAAGAGTCCTACAGAGACAAGGGAGCTACAGCTATGTGTTGGGTGATTTAAGCACTCCAGAGGCTGTTTGGCCTGCCACATACATATTTTCTTTAACACTTTGGCATTAGTTTCTCCTGTTGTATCTTAGGGGAAAAGATAACAGAAACGTCAAACCCAACATCCATGTTCCAATGCGTTAGATCAACTTCCTGGGATCTCTACGGTCTTAACGTTTACAACTTCTTACAGCCAATAGCACAATCTTGAGTCTGCCAGGTAATACTGAAACAAAGATTGTGCCATTTAAAAATGATGCTAGTTCTCTGGAAAATAAAAACAGAAACTAATTGCTTTTATTTCACTGCCTGAAGGAAATAAACTAATATGCATTGAAAATTGAGGCAACATCAACAGACTTTGTGGGCCCAATGCTAGTTTTATACTGATATAGTTCTACTGCCTTGAATGGCATTATTCCTGAATTCTCACCTTGGGGGAGATGAGAATCAGGCCCACCATAGTCTAACTAGAGCTGGCTGAGAAAAGGGGAGTATTTTCTTTAACTTTTTAAAAATCTTTATTTTTCCATATGTCAGAAGCAGGACCCTGGTTTTCCTACAGATGTGGGCAGACTTGTACCAATTACTGCATCCTACCCTTGAGATGTCAAACTACAAATGGATGTACGGGACTGGTTTAGAATATATTTTTGATGGACACACAGATTATAGGCTCTATTCACACACACACACACACACACAAATTTCTACTAGTGGTGGAAAGACTGCCTGGGTGTGGCCCTTGTAATGATGCAAGGTGCCCACGATGCTGCCAAGGCCCCAGGTTGAACAGTGCAGCCCAGGACGTGGTCAGGGCCAGATGGAAGCAGGTGTAGCTAGGGTGCTTGGAGGATGTACTATGGAACCATGACTGTAAGTTAAAACTGCCCTCCCCTGGCAGAATAGCCAGGTCTGAGAGGAAACACCACTCATGTTCCCCAGGGTGGGAATTTAACTCCATAGCTTTAATGAAAGTTCCTGAAGGTGGTGGTGATAAATGAATTTTTATACTTGCAAGAAAACCTCCTAAAATCTTTACAGCCCTGCTTTCCCTCATAGCAATGTATTTAACGGAGCAAGGTTTTTATGACATACACAAAGAGTCGCTGCCAAAAGATCAACCTTTATTAACCTCATTAGGAAGTGTTTCCTTAGTGCTCAAATAGGTCCTTCTGTTACCTAACATGGATTGTGACAAACGTATTGTTCTCCAAACCCCTCCCCCACAAAGAACATACATTCCTGAATCTCTGCCAATGTATAGCACCTGGGTAGTTACTTTAAAAAAAATTAATATTCACATAAGGTTTCTCACATCTATTTTCCTGGCAGGATCAGAATCAAAATGTGATTTCAGAGGGATGAGTAGAATTTGACCAATGATCACACATTCTATGTTGGCTGGAAATTTCTGAAGTTGCTCTTTGATTCTTGACATCATCAGGGATTTCACAGCTCCAAACAGATGTTGCAAAAAGAAAATGAGACTTTATTCTTTGGTTGGCTAAGCAAATGTCTTTTTTACTGAGGACTGGAGCCTTCACAGAGTGGTGTCCCAGCTTGAACAACAGATGTGTCACTTTAACAAAACTCCACTTCACTGTTCCAGATGAAAGGTCAAGATGTTTCTTTAGTGGCTAAGGTGGCACAGGACAGAATTTGATCCCTCTAGTCTAGAGTACCAGAAAATTCAAGAATTAAACTCTCCAACTCCAGTCTTCAGCTGCTGCTGAGGAATGAGCAGTGCAACTCAAGAAGGAGGTGTCAAAATGAGTTTACGGCACCTTTCCACTCCCCTGATCTTGCTCTGCTCTCAGGATAAGTTAGCGTACCCAGGGTCAGCTCCAGGCACCAGCTCAGCAAGCAGGTGCTTGAGGCGGCAATTCAGCGGCAGGTCCCTCTGTCCCCCTCGGAGGGAAGGACCTGCCGCCGAATTGCCACCGAACAATGAAGTGGCGGCAGTAGAGCTGCCACTGATTGCGGGGGTTTGGGGGGGAGGGGGGTCCCACTTGGGGCAGCAAAAATGCTGGAACCAGCCCTTAGCGTACCTTAGGGGGTGATCAAATTTTGCTCTGATTGCCAATGGCTCCAGGGAATCACCAAGGCACAGGGAAGCCCCTTTTTCTCAACCACAGCCGCTATGCCAGCGGCAGGAAGGGGTACTACAGGAACTGTTAAAGCAGTTCCATGCCACCAGAAGATCCCTTACACTGAGGTGATACACCAGGGACCTCTGCTTTCAGGCTGTGTTGTTCCACCAGCACAGCTCAATGTGGCTCTTACACTCTAAAGCAGTGGTCCCCAACCTGTAGGGGAGAAACATTTGGGGGGGAAGGGCATGGCGGAGCCCAGGCCAGCCCCTCCTGGAGCTAGGAAGGGAGCTCCACCCAGCCCCTCTCTGCCCCCAGCTCCAGCCCCAGCCCCAGCCAAGGCCCCAGCTTTAACTCCCAGCCCCAACCGCAGCCTGGCCCAAGCCTCAGCCCCCAACTACAGCCTGGCTCCGGGTCCCTCTCCCATCCACGGCTCCTGCTTCCAGGCCCAGCCTTGCTTCCAGTCGCAGCTCCCAGCCACAGCCACAGCTCTGCTCCTGGCTGCAGTCCAACAGTTGCAGATCCAGCCCTGGCCTCGGTCCCATTCCTGGCCCCCGGGGGGGCACGGACAGATTAGATTATGGGTAAGGGGGGGCATGGCACAAGAAGTTTATGTTCTTATGATCTAAGTTTATGGACCACTGCCCTATAGAATCTGGGCCACAGTATAAAAGTCAGCGGAAAGAGGACAGATATAAAATGTTAGTACCCAAACCCCATTAAGAGGGGATACCCTGACTTTAGTTCGCAATTAGCCTGTTGGATAAGCCAGGTCATTTAATCTCAAATATGTAGAGACAGTCACAAGTAGCCAAACATACACAACACAGATGCTTGACCCAAATGAAACACTGCTTTGTAAGAACTTAAAATAGTTGCTAAAACAAACCATCATGATTGTGGCATGAAGCTCATCATGAATAGTCCTAGCTATGAATCAGTGGATGAAGCCATATGACTTAGAAATAATTCTTACTCTTATTAGAAAAAGAATTAGAATCATGCACTCAGATCTGAGGCCTATTCTTTTATACTGGTATAACTCAATAAGGAGAAGGGAATATTTTACATTATTCACAATGGATCTTAATTTCAAAATCCTGCCTTTACCTGAGATAGCCAGGAGGGGGATAGGAAGTGGTGTGGGCCTGGCATTTGCAGAACACGTTGCCATGGAGGGCTACGGCGGCCATGACAACAATGTTGTTTATCACTGCTCAGAGTGGGTGTATTGTACATGCTCAGCTAGTACTTGCTGGTAGGAACCATAAACTATCTGGCTGGAGCCTTGCGCACACATCCTGGCCCCCACACTATGGCCTCTTAGTGGCATGACACACAACCTCATGCATTAGCCAGATCTACCTACCGTGTCTCTGTAGGAGGTACCTCCATTACTAGTGGTAACACAAACATACATAATATTTTAGGGGCGGGGGGAAGCATATATTCTAAAGGTTATGTGCCAGTTTCTCTGGTCTGCTAAGGCCATTCAAAAACAGTTCAAAGTGACCTGGAAAGGCTGGAGATAGCTGGTGGAGATTCCTCCTTGCATAGGGAAACTCTCCAGTGGTGGAGGCAACTTTGCTATCTCCTGGGCAACATGTCCCCACACCCACACAGCATTGGGGGTGGGGTAAGGGGGCAGTGAGAAGGAGATAGTGTGGCGGGAGCATTCAGGGGGTAGGCCTGATGTGTGAGGGTGTGTGGTAGAGCAGAACTCCACTATGCCTGGTTATGCACTGGTGTGATGTCCTATGACAGTGCAGGGGGTGAACAGGTGAGCCAGCATTCTGATCACTCAGATGTTAATTGATTCCCCTTGAGAAAGCTGATGTGGGTAACTAGACAATCAGGCTGGATGGATGAATAGAATAAGGGGCTAATGAGCCCATCAGCCCAAAGCTGATAAAGAGGCAGGAAGGAAGTGCCAAGGGGGACAGAGGACTAGGGCATGTTGAGCTTTGTTACACAGCAGCCTGAGGAGAGGGAGATCTCTGTTCCACTCAGGTCTTGGGAAGAGCGCTAAAAGGCATGGTGGTGCTGTAAATAGATTGTTGCAAGGGGACTGTTGTGGATATAAACAGGAACTTAAAATAAAAGGGTTCGGTGAAGGCACAACCTCTGGAGTCCACGCAGTTTCTGCAGGGAAGAAGGTGAGATTGAACCCACCCCCAGTGAGAGGTCCCTAAAGGACCTTACACCAGTGAGGGAAGTTAGAGTATGTCTTCTGCTTGGATGGGTGGCCAAGAATCAAGGCTGGGTGGCCAAGAAACAACTGACTCCCTGTGGCAGCTACTCTCCACTACCTCCAAGCACAGTGTGGATGCAGTGTAGAATCAGGGCCCATGTGAAAAAAAAAAGAATGGTGGCAGTGAGACCTCAGCTAATGAGAAGCAGGAGGAGATGCCAGCTGCAAGACATCCAGCTGCACAGACCTTGTATACAGTGCCAAAGAGATTACTGGCACTGTATCCAGGTGTAAGGGTCTGCAGGGGGCTTTGAAGGGCTTTATGGCCCTTTGGAGAACTGGGGCCATAGTTAGTGCATGTCAGAGTCCAGGATCAATTTATCTTCATTCCCTGTTATTATTTGCCCACCTTCAGCGTGAACAATATTTTGAAACAGTAAAGGCCAACAACATTTTCTGTATCAGCACATGGTGCCTGGTGTTAAGCAAATGACACTGCAGATCATGAAAAGCAAGTTCACAGCAAACCATCCCTTCTTGTAAAGCCGAGTTCATGTTGCTATTTAAAATTGTTTCTTATAAGCCATTCATTAAATTTATGGCTGCACCTGACCTTCCATTACCATTACAATATTGTTTCTAGAGCCTTCTCAAAAAAAAGCTCTTCCACTATTTTTATGAAGCTGTGTATAGAAAAGTACATGAGTGAGAGGGACCATGTACACATCATCCTTTAGATATGGACCAGTGGTTAAAAGGCTCACTACTGAGCATTTTGGAGGGTAGTTTATAACAGAAAACCCCTTCATTGTGACTTCATAAGTACTGTCTCTCCCTTTCCGTATAAATCTGCAATTCTAGTTATACCATCCCTCCAAGATATCCAGTTAGGGCCTGATCCTGTTCCCATTAATGTCAATTGAATTTTTGCCACGGACTTAAGGCTCAATCATATTTTCCACTGAAGGATGTGGATTCCCTTATATTGATGAACCTCTCTGTGATCCTACCTGTATATTCAATATTCTGTAGATTTTTAGTTGTAGATAGCCTCTGAATGTCTAACTACTGGACTCTTTAATTTTTAATATTCTCAGCTGTACAAAGTAAATAATTTCTATAATTATGTGTACTGGTGACATTTTTTCCCTGTTACATCCCACCCTGTACCTGTTAGCCCAGGGAACCACTAATGGCAAGTTTAGCTATTTTAAGTAAATTCCATAATTTCACTTTATAAAGGGCACCAAATTTTGTAAATGTTTATTACAAAGTTTGCTTTGTGCCCTGTGGGTCTAAACCAAATCTCATTTACTAATGGAAATGTGTTACCCTGCCTACTGTACACCTGACCTTTCAATTGTACTGAGTAATTTCTGGAAACAATGCTAAAACCATGTCCTGCTATTGAAGGAGTGACACTGCAGTATTTCATGGGCATATTTTCTGACAAAAGGTATTTGGAAAAGCTTGTAGGGGTCCAATTAAACTTTATCACCTGATTATTCATGCCAACAGTAACAATCTCATATATTAATGTAGCTGTGTCTCCAACACATGCCGTGCTTGGACAGATTTATTACAAATGCTGGCTCCATCTCCTCCTCCAACAGTAAAACGTACAAGAGAGAGAAGGCGTAAGATGAGGACATCTCTGCAGCTGAAGTCAATGAGACTTAAAGTACAGTATGTGCTTAAGTCAGTGTTTCTCAAACTGGGGTCACCGTTTGTGTAGGGAAAGCCCCTGGCGGGCCGGGCCGGTTTGTTTACCTGCCCCATCCACAGATCCAGCCGATCACGGCTCCCACTGGCCGCGGATCAGCGCTCCAGGCCAATGGGAGCTGCTGGAAGTGGCGGCCAGTAAGTCCCTCAGCCCGCACCGCTTCCAGCAGCCCCCATTGGCCTGCAGTGGTGAACCACGGCCAGTAGGAGCCGTGATCGGCCGGACCTGCAGACGGGGCAGGTAAACAAACTGGCCCGGCCCGCCAGGGGCTTTCCCTACACAAGCGGCGACCCCAGTTTGAGAAACACTGGCTTAAGTGATTTACTGAATAGGAATGGATTAAAGCGTGTGCTTAAATGCATTGTTGAATGGAAGAGGCCTATCACTCCATCCGTAACACTTACCATTTTACTGAGTATTACTTATTTTGCTTATTTATAGGCATTTCCATGGTACTTACCATCAGTTTCTAGGCACCTCCCAAACATTAATTAATTATGCCTCACTGCACTAATCTGAAGGTCAGAATTAATGCCCCTCTTAGGCAGATAACAGAGTGAGTGTTCTTTGGTAATATATATACTGTAATACCTCGGCCCAGTGGAGTTTAAGAATGGAATGTGAATTTCAAGTTTTCAGTGGTTTAAATGAGGGCAAATCATGCCTTCCCTGTACAGGTGATTTAGAAGATGAGTGTGTGAAAGCAGCCCTTACAGCTGGCTAGGAAAATTGTGTGGAAACAATTTTAATAAAAAATATAAAATATTTTTGTAAACATTTTCATTTTAAATAATGGAGGAGGGTTGACTCTACTTCTGCCCTGTTGCATCTAAAGGTTCCATTGACCTCAGTGGAGCTGGGCTTACTCAGTACCTCAGTGACAGTCACATCACTTTTATTTAGGTGGCTAAAAATGGATTTAGGAGCCTGTCTTTAGAAACCCCAGTTTGGAAATTTAGCCTAAGCCTATAAATTATGTTTTGTTTCTCCAACAGTGTTTGCATATTTCCCAAAGACAGGCATTTAAATGTAGTTATCCATATGCCTGAGAGAGAGAGAGAGAGAGAGAGAATTTATATTATAAACCCCACAGGATTTGAATTAAAAAACCTTTGAATTCTAATGTTGAGTATGTTAAACATACGTTTGCTAACATATATGGGAACTTAAAGATGGTGTTTTGGCCACCAGAGGGAGACTACGGTTTGCATTAATGTAATACAAATATAAACTGTTGCAAGGTGATTTTAAGACTTCTACATATTGACTAAGATTTTAAGCCAAATGTTGTTCCCTTGCTCATGCTGACATCTAGATGTAGACAAAATTTCATAAAAATCTGACTTAATACTAAACTTTAGTGCTTGCTATTGTCTTGAGAATAATTTACAATCCCCATCATTTGGTCCTATATAAATAGCAACAGAAATACACTTTTTCTAATCCCTACTTCACATCCATACCAAGACTCTCAATTATTCTGACTTTATTTGTAGAGTTGTTTAAATCTAACACAAAATTAAAACAAAACAAAAGTAAACTATTTCCTATTAATTAAAAATGTGGTAATTTAGTATTGTTCATATTTATTAACACAATCAAACTATACCTTTATACTGGCACTAGAAAAGGTTCAGAAAAGGGCAACTAAAATGATTAGGGGTTTGGAGAGGGTCCCATATGAAGAAAGATTAAAGAGGCTAGGACTCTTCAGCTTGGAAAAGAGAAGACTAAGGGGGGATATGATAGAGGTATATAAAATCATGAGTGATGTGGAGAAAGTGGATAAGGAAAAGTTATTTACTTATTCCCATAATACAAGAACCAGGGGTCACCAAATGAAATTAATAGGCAGCAGGTTTAAAACAAATAAAAGGAAGTTCTTCACACAGCGCACAGTCAACTTGTGGAACTCCTTACCTGAGGAGGTTGTGAAGGCTAGGACTATAACAGGGTTTAAAAGAGAACTGGATAAATTCATGGTGGTTAAGTCCATAAATGGCTATTAGCCAGGATGGGAAAGGAATGGTGTCCCTAGCCTTTGTTTGTCAGAGGGTGGAGATGGATGGCAGGGGAGAGATCACTTGATCATTACCTGTTAGGTTCACTCCCTCTGCGCACCTGGCATTGGCCACTGTCGGTAGACAGATACTGGGCTAGATGGACCTTTGGTCTGACCTGGTACGGCTGTTCTGATGTTCTTACGTTCTTGATCCACATTTCTATGACATGCTTGTCAAAAAGGAGGTGCTGTGTAGGCCGGGAAGGGGTTTCCGCTGTATTCATAGCAACCTAACTGCATTCCTTTATACTGCATACTCTTTTTCTCTCTCCACATGATCCCTGCAATCCTCTTATTGTAAGAAGAGAGTAATGAGGCCTAATGGTAAAATATCAATATTTCCTGTAACTTAATAAAATGGAAATCTGTCTAAAATATATTAATAGAATTGTTAGTTAGAACATTGCTACCAGTATTGATTTAAAGGAATAAAAAGCTAAATCTAGTATTCAGAAATATGTCAATATATTCCTTACTGCATTCTGTCAAGTTAAAAAACTGATAATCAATACATTTAATTAAAAGTGATGAGAAGAAATCTCTCATTCAGTGCACAAACTGAAAGCAGGATTAAAGCGGTGGTAGGGTTTTCTAACCTCTCTCCAGGACACCTGGTGCACTGCTCTGTTCACAGGCTACTCAGATTCACAGTAATGAAAAAAGAGAAACAAACACTAAACACCTTCATAACTTTTCTTTGTTCACTCACTTTTTTAGTTAATTTATCCCAGGGATTAATGGCATTATCATCCCGGTTGTGTAACGAGAAGGGGTGGAGGCCAGGAAACAAACCACCAGGTGCAGGTGTGTGAAGAACAAACAAAATCCTATGTGGCTGCCATAAACAAGAGAACATCAAATCCCCTGTTAATAGAATATACAGCATTTGTGGTAATGTCACATAACCTTACACTGTAAATTGGAACAAGGGAAACTAAAAGAAAATTATTGCTGCTTGAGTTTCTTGTGTTCTTTGCTTGTTTGCTTGTGAACAATCTGTTCCAAGATTGCCAATTCTAGGAGTAAAAAATTTGAGTCAGAGCCCCAAAAATAAACATTGGCTTAAATATCAAGCGATATTTTTAACTGTTTGGGAGCTTTTTCTGGCTCCTGAGTTTTTTTAACTTTATTTTTTACCCTGAAACTCTGTGTGATCATTTCAATCTGAAACAGCACTATCATACAGCCCTCCCCTCATAGCAGCTTGAAGAGGGATCCCCTGTAGCCCTCTATCAACTTCTGAGATGGGGAAGTTACAGTTCTCTGCCTCTCCATTCCTTTTTTCTAGCACTATCTTGCTCCCTCCATATCATCCCAGCCCATCCAGTCACAATCTCTTGCCCACACCTTCTCCTCCTTGTCCCCTCAGTCTTTTGCCTCCATCTCACTCTCTTGTCCTGTCCTACCCCCATTTCACTCTCTGATTTCCCAGTTTCTTATCTGTCTGTCTAGTGGTTTTGTACTGCTGCCCATAGCCATAGTATCTGAGTGCCTTTCACATAAAATCGGTAGCAATAATGAAGTCCCTAGTGGATTTTGTGGATTCTTGGTACTTCTTCTTCCTTTTGGGGGGAAGAACAATGCTTGGGGCAGGGTTTTTTGTCTTTGATTTCTTTGACTTGGGATTTATTGGCTAGAAGGTGCTGTCAGTGTTGTGTGATAGAAAGAGGAAGAGGAAGGTTTTGCAGCATTTCCTAAAGACAGGCAGACTCTGGATTCACCTGATCTCCTCTAGAAATTTGTTTTACAGACAGATCCCTTGACTGAGAATCCTTTGTCCCCAGCTCTCATGTACTTTGTCTGGAGCTTTGTGATCTCTGCCTCAGAGGAGCACAGGTGTCACAGTGGTTCACAGAGCCAAATTCAGTCTTTAATGTAGCTGTGGCTTGAACCATCCATTGCTTTGAAAATAAGGACCAAAGCCTTAAACTGGTATCATAAGCTGAATGGGAGCCTATGACGGGGTGGACTAGGACCCAGAGTCCCCCTGTTGGAGGCCTCAGGATCATGGCACACCCATCCCAGGAAAAGAGCAGTAGAGAAGTCTTCCAAGCAGCCTAGAGTGGCTTCAGGAAAGCAGCCAATCAGAGAGGCTGCAGGGAGCAGCCAATCAGGGCCCAGAGGAGCCATATAAAAGGAGCGGCAGTGCTAGAGTCAAGCAGTTGCTGCTTGGAGCTTGAGGAGTGAAGCTAGTGCTTGTAGCAGACTGATAGCAGCACCGCGGACAGCTCAGTGCTAGCAGGGACTGGGGGAGCAAGAAAGCGCTCCAGGCTGGCTGCTGGGTCTGAACACAGAAGAGCCCTGGGGTAAGGGTGAAACATTGGTGAAGGCTGGGGGGTAGGGAAATGGCTGGGTAACTGAAAGCTCTTTGGGTAAAGGAACAGAGTGGAACATGGGCTGGGACCCAGAGTAGTGGGTGGGCCTGGGTCCCCCTCATAAGCCACTGGGGAAGTGGCCTACAACTGGACAGTCAGAAACCTCCAGAAGGGGGATCTGAACTGTTAAGAGGCCCCACTGGAGACCGGGGACCAGAACAGAGTGGGCGAAGTGTTGGAGTTGTGTTCCATACAGACTGCACGTGACTTGGATGGAGGGCTGTGTCACTAGAAACTGCCAGAGAAACTGCCAGAATGGGTCACCACAGACTGAAAGAGGTGCAGACACACACTTGAACAAGGGGGTGCTTGCAATAGATGGGTGGCATCCCATTATAGAACCAGTGGAGGGACTTGATCAAAGGCCTGATGTGCTCATGGCAGCCTGAGCAATAGAAAAGATAGGCAGACACATTCTGCACCAGCTGAATCATGTGCATTGTCTTCATATTCAGCTTCAGATACAGTAAATTACAATAATCCAGCCTGGAGGTGACTAATGCCAGGATCACTATGGCCAGGCCCTCATCCAGGGAAAGAGATGATGTTTCCAAGCCAGCTAGAAGCGATAGGCATTTTTAGAAACTGGTGCTACCTGGTCACCCAGACTTATTAAAGAGTCAAACAGGACCCCAAGACTTCACACCACTCTAATGAATGGGGACTGTATGCCTTCAATGGAAAGTAGAGACAATGTCCTGTTTTTTTCTTCAAAGCATTTCCTCTTTCCAGACAGCATCACTTTAGTCTTTTGTAGATTCAGCTTGAGCCAGCTTCTCTTAACCCAAGAATTAATTTCCTGTAGGCATTGTGACATTTTAGATAGATGCAGCAATGGTTGCATCAATTGAAATGAGATATAAAGGGGAGTGTCATGGGATTAGCTGCCAGCAGTGTGCCCATCCTATCTCACTGTCTCTCCTAGTGGTCTCAATGTAGATTTTGAAGAGAAAGGGGGATAGTGTGAATCCCTGTGAGACCCTGCAGGCTAGGGCCTTTGGAGGGAAGAACCAGTTACTCATCACCACTCTATATTCTGATAGAGAGGAACAATTAGAACCACTGTAGTGCTGGACCATCTAGTGGAGATACCTCATGTAGGCAGGTTAGTAGTACCTTGTGGTCCACCATGTCAAAGGCTGCAGAAAGGTCCAATACTACAATTGTGGAGATCTTACTCTGTCCATGGCCACAAGAAGATTGTCCTTTAGTACCACAAGAGCCATCTCTGTGCTGAGCCTTGGACTGAATACTGATCGTGTGATACTCCTGTCCCCATTCCATGTTTCTCCCACATTTTCCTTTCCTCGCTCATTCTCCCTCCTAAGCCATTTATATTTGCTTGTCCCCTTCTCTCTGCCTCCACCAGTCTCACTCCTTGACCTGTCTCATTCCCACATCTGCACACTGTCTCCTATATGCCACATGTGATCAATAGACCAGTTATCTTAGCTAAGGATAGGTTGGGGGAACCCTTACTTCCACCTGCAAAGGATCAAGGAAATGGCATGCATTTTGGCAGAGGGCACCCTGTATCTTCCATCATACTGAAAACAATGGGAGATGATAGCCATTTTACTAATGGCAAAAAACATGAGATAGACCCATCTTTCTCTTGAAATCATGAGTAACTTAAATGCCTAATATCATATGACTTGTGAAAACTGACAACTCAACAATTTATTTGAACTGTGGGATGAAACACAAACAAATGAACCCCTAGCACTTTGTCAGGCCACAGTAAAAATTCTCCATTCGCTTTTCTTTTTTTTTTTTTTAAGAGCAGAAGGGACTGTTAAGAGCATGTAGTCTGACCTCTTGCATAACACAGAACCAGTAATTTCTGCATCCCACCCATAACTTCTGTTTAAGGTATCAATCTTAGTTGTTTTTCATTTCTTAAGGGTACAAATGTCCAGGGTATTTCAGAAGAGTCAGCCACTGGTCTTTCTTCCTTCATGTACCTGTCCCTTTCCTCCAGCCTAGTGGGTAACCATCTTAGATCCCTTTTTTATAAGGGCATCAGTGTCAACTTGGGCAGAGTTTTTGTTTCATCATTTTAAGACTGTTTGCCTCTGTACTCTGGATTACAACTTCAATTATCTAAACAATATTGGTGTCCTTGATCAAGATTTATCAGGCAGGAGGGATGAAAAGCCAGTGGATGCTGCTGTATGTGTAGGAAGGAGGAGCTCAGAGATTTTAAGACCAGAAGGGACCATCATGATCACCTAGTCTGACCTCCTGCATGTTGCAGGCCACAGAACCTCACCCGACCCAACTCCTGTAGTAGGCTCATAACCTCTGGCTGAGTTACTGAAGTCCTCAGATTTTGATTTAAAGACTTCAGGTTACAGAGAATCCACCATTTATTCTACTTCAAACCAGCAAGTGACCCATGCTGCAGAGCGAAGTGGAAAAATTCCAGGGTCTCTTCCAATCTGACCTGGGGGGAAATTCCTTCCCAATGCCAAAAATGGCAATCAGGAGGGTATTGACATCTTTCTGGCACTTATTTACCCATTTACCTGGCCCATCTGCAAGTCAAGGAAGTGGCAGAATTGGCCACTGTCCAGCAGTATCATGCATTCTCTAATATGGTGGAGAAAAGCCACCTAAGTTAGATGAGGCATTTCTTCTCCATATGGTGAAAACCCGCATGAAGCAGGTTTCAGGAGCAATGGTAGGAGGAAACTCTGCTATCATTACTCCAAAAGATCAGTGGTGGCTCTGAAAGTTTCCTCTATTACATAACTCCTTGGTGAAAAAATCAGCAGCTCAGCTGTGTGGGGCAATAATGGACTTAAAATAATTGGAAGTAATCTTTTAAGTCCCCAATTCAGCCTGTTGAATGAACATTTGACAAAATCTAATGGAAATGTTCTCATGATGTTACTGAAAACAATTCATTGTTCAAACTTTTAAATATACCTTTGGATTAAAATATTGCATATCATGCTAATGACTAGCAATCAGAAAGTGAAATTGACTAGAAACAGACTTCAAACAAAAATTAGTGACCACGGAATCGGTTCTCCTTGTCCAAACTGAATAAAATGAAAAAAGAGAACAAGTAGTTTACAGTAAGTGGTGAAAACTAAACAAGGTTGTTTTTTGGTTTTTTAATTCACTCAATATTAGCTCAGATGCTAATGGTAACACAGATAGAGACTTATTTTCCCTTTAAGCTACTATATGTACAGATTAGGTTAAATATTGGGAGAAATTTTCTTATTCTGAGACTGTTTAAACTATGGTACAAACAAATCACCCTCTCTGGAGCTATTTTTCTTTTAATAATCTCAGGTGTTAATAGTGTCATAGGTAAGTAAACATTTTTTTACAATATGATTTAAAAAAATCCCTCCAGATATTAAAAAGGAGCATACATTGCAAGGCAGAGAAACTCTCTAGCCATTACCTGTTGCTATGCCGCCTCCTTCTCTTATTCCTGCATATGCAGGAGACTTTTTTAAGCTCTGCCCAATTTCCTACACTATTTCTTTGTTGACAGCACCTATATTAAAGAAAGTGTGGCTAGGATTAGAAATAGAACAGCCTCCAGAGAGCATACACTCTTCATCCTGGAACTGCAACATCAGGGACAGGAAGCATCCAAGTGTGTGTAACTCTCCAGCTTCAAGTTTCTCTCTCAGTTTTGTGGTTCCAAGCCCTGCACCTTCCAGAAAACCCCTCTTCGGTCTGTTTTGTGAGTATTGGATTGTAGCAGGCATGCTATTTCTAATCATGCTCGTCTGTGGGAGGACTGTGACAAGCAGGAACAATGAGCCAGTTTTAACTTCAGTTATTTCAGAATTTTCCAGATATGTTACCATTGCTCAAAAAAGCACTGAAAAAGGTGACTGAGGTGATACAGAGAGCTGTAAAATGCAACAGTATTCCAGAAGATAAAAGTCCAGAACTGGAAGAATTACAAAGAGTCAATGTGGTTTAGTTTTCAGTAGCACGAGTAGGAGCACTGACATATTATTAAGCTTTTTCCATTTTCTTTTTAGTAAAGAAGGACCTGGTTCTGTGAGGTGTCTTCAGTTGACTTCAGTGGAAACTGTGGGTGCTCGAACCCTCTGAGGATCATGCTCCAAGTTGTTATGTAGTTTGTAATTTGCCTGTGCATGTCACTAATTTACATTAAGTAATGTATGCAAAGGCTAAAATGTTCAAATATGGGTGCCTAAGTAAATGGCATGATTTTCAAAGATGCTGTCATTGAAGTCAGTAGGAGCTGCAAGGTGCCTAGCACCTGTGAAAATTAGGGTACAGTTTGCAGTGCCTAAATGTGAATTTAGATACATCTAATTTTAAGCAACTGAGTCAGAGAATTGTGGACACTTTTACCATATTAAGTGCACTGAGTCCCTGGCTGAGATTAGATTAGTAAATGCATATACTTCTTTAGAGCAGACCTGTTTATTGGCAACCTGTTTCTTCTCCATGCAGTACACAATGCCCCTGGATAAGATGAAAGATCTGAGCCTAGTGTGCTCCGTGACACGCTCTGAAACAGATGAAGTGGGTGGAGTTCTCCTTCCAAAAAAAGTGTGTGACAGGTGGGATCAAATTTGGAACTTCAGAGCCAGACCTGATGATCTGCTCATCGCAACCTATGCAAAAGCAGGTGTGTGGGAACAGAGGAGAGTGGAAATGGGTTGAGACAAAACTATCTGCCTGCACTGAAACTCATGCTTTGCAATACTTTTATCAAGACTTGTGATTTGAGATGTATGTAATCACTAGCGTAGGCTTTTCATCAGAGCACCAGTGTCTTCTAGCTTCCTTGTCAGAAAAACAAAACCAACCACTTACAAAATGCAAATAGTTAATCTAATATCATATGATTAAATCTTTAGTTCAGTTTGTGTAAATATATAGTCAGTGACACAATTTGTATTTTGATTTTAACTAGGGTTTTGTTAAGTTTACAATGAAGCAAAGGGAATTGATTGAACTATTATGAATTTAGGGCTTGTGAGTTTTTTGGGGGGGCGGAGGGGTTGTATTGTTAGTGACTCAGGTATGAACAATTCCTGAATTCTGCAAGTGTTAGTTAGGGCTGGCCTATGCTGAAAACTTACATTGGCATAGCTATATCTCTCAGGGGTGTTTAAAAACCATACCCTTCAGAGATTTAGCTCTGCCATCCTAACCCCTGGTGTTGACAGCACTAGGTAGACAAAGAATTCTTTCTTTGTCCTAGCTACTGCCTCTTGGGGAGGTGGATTAACTACAGTGATGAAAGAACCCTTTGTCACTGTAGTGTCTACACTGAAGTGCTACAGCGGCACATATGTAGGGCTACACTAATGTCTTAAGTGTAAACATAGCCTTAATTATTAGTATTTGCCAAGAGATTTGGATGACTCTTCAGCCTACAGGTTGTTCAGTCTATCTTCACTAGATAGTATTTATTTTTTGTGTCCTGGGATTGGCCACTTACATCATATGGTAGATTATTTACACCTTTCAAATAAGGGAATAATGAACAACAAACTTCAGGTACTAATTTTGGATGGACAAAAATATGTAAAGCTTTGGGATTAAAGAACATTCTTGAATGCCTGGTGGTCATCCAAATACTCAAATAATTAGAGGCGGTAAAAATGTTTAACAGAAAATATGGCTGCTGAGAAATTTTCTATGGGAAAATTTCTATTATGAATTTATTTTCCTTAAGGAAAATAGAAACAAAATATTGTGTGAGATCATCCTAAATAAAAGCATTTCAGTTTGTTGCATGGAATTGTTTAATTTTGAATCAATGCAACACTAAACTGCATCTGTCTGAGCCGCTGTAGTGCATTAGGGGACTTGCAGTTCAATTTCCCATGCCCCCATTCTCTCCTATAGGCTGTACTCCTTGGCCAGATTATGAAACATTACAGGGGATGTAGTTTCCCCTGGATGAACCATCACAGAGCATCATGGGATTTGTAGTCAAGTCACGGAGCTCAGCCCATGGGGGAGAATCAGTGTCTGAAGCACTCAAACTACAACTCTAAGGAGGCACCCCACAACTCAGCCAGATTCAGTTTAAGGTCAAACCAACTCAAAACAAAATGTTTCAATTCAGAAATGCTGAACATTTTTGTTTTCAAATTAAAAATTTTCAGAATTTTTCATTTATTGAAACCTTTGATTTTTTTTCCACTTTGTCCTGGTTCAGGATGAAAAAAATTGTCAATATCGGAATTTCCCATGAGATGGAAATTGTGACGTTAACTCAGCTCTACAAATAAACAATCCCACAATTCATAGCCAATTGAACTCAATGCTTTTATTCATTAATTTCTACCACACACAAGAACACAGTCCTGAGTGCAAGCCTAGAGGCTTTTCCTCAGGAGGTACTAAAAGCTTCAACTTCCCTTCCTACCATTGCATTTTCTCCCTGATTCACTTTCTAACCCACATGCCTATCGTCATCTTGTAGCAATGACCTTGTGACTTCCCCAGTCTTCCTTGATTGTGGTCACCATCCAGCCAATGTTTTTAACAAGCTTCCATTCTCTTTTAGAAAAGTGTTTCTGTACTGCATTGGGGAAATATGTAAAATTCTAATATTTTCAGGTACAACATGGATACAGGAGATTGTAGATATGATCCAACATGATGGAGACATTGAGAAATGCAAACGTGCCACCACTTATCTGCGACACCCTTTCATTGAGTGGGTTCTGCCTGGACCTTTCAGCTCTAATACAAATGGTAAATGTAACAGTGGTTCTCAAACTATTTTGTACTTGTGACCCCGTTCACATAGCAAGCCTCTGAGTGCAAGCTCCCACCCCTTATAAATTAAACACTTATCACTATGGGGGATAGCTCAGTGGTTTGAGCATTGGCCTGCTAAACCCAGGGTTTGTGAGTTCAATCCTTGAGAGGGCCATGTGGGGATTTAGTTGGGGATTGGTCCTGCTTTGAGCAGGAGGTTGGACTAGATGATCTCCTGAGGTCCCTTGCAACCCTAATAATCTATGACTATAAATGCTTGATGCAAAGCAGGGTTTGGGGTGGAGGCTGACAGCTTGTAACCTCCTATGTAATAACCTCACAACCCCCTGAGGGGTCTCAGCCCCCAGTTTGAGAACCTCTGTAACAAACCAGACTCAATTTTGTACAAAATCATGGAATCAAAATTTCATTTTCTAAATAATGGAAAAAGTTATCCACTAAGTGTCCATTGTAGATGAGTTTTCCAAGAAAATCTCTGTTCCATTTGTCATGTTATCTGGAGAGATCTCTACACAGGTCATTAGGCTTTTTCAGGTCTATGAGCAGGAGCTCTTCAATGAGGTCTGCCAGTGAGTGAGCCCTCAAGCCAACCCTCTCTAGCATATAGTCAAAGAAATTCTCTGAGTGGATTAGCAGCTGTACTTCTCCTCACCTCCCCAACACCTGACTGTCAGGGCATAGAAGGACAAAAGGGGCACCTGTTTCTGGGGAGAGAAGAGGAAGGACCAAGCGAGAGGAAGTGGCAGCGGGGGGAGACAATGACATTAGTATAGAAACTAATCTAAAACTAGAAGCCCCCAGGAGGAGGAGGAGTATAATGACAGGACAAATGGAAGAATTTTTGTTAAAGATGCTACTCTGGAGGTATAGGATTGAAAATACTATCATTAAGTTGGGACTGGAAGAAAATAGTAAAGGTAAATACTGTTTTCTTCCACCATATTATTTGTTCCAACATTTATTTGTACTCATTTTACTCTTAAAGGGGACAGAGTGGTGAGACAGGAGAACATGCTTGCTTAGATGAGAGAAGTAGGAAAAAAAATTTCCTTGTTCCATCTTGTCTCTCATTCACACATCCTGAATCCTCATTTAAATTTAAAAAAAAAAACCTCACTGCCTCCCATTCCATGACAGATGTCCCAGTTTTTTCACTTTAACAATCTGGTCACCCTATCTATGGCTCTCTTGACCTAGAAAAATCTTCTACAAGTAAAATGAAAATTCACTAAGTGCTGTAATGGGAAACGGTCCAGCCAAGTAGATGAGTCAATATTCAGTATTGCCCTAGAGCAGGGTTGATCAACCTGCGGCTCCAGAGACACATGCGGCTCTTCAGAAGTTAATATACAGCTCCTTGTATAACCACTGGGGCTGGAGCTACAGGTGCCAACTTTTGAATGTGCTGGGGTGGGTGGGAGGGTGCTCACTGATCAACCCCTGGCTCTGCCACAGGCCCTGCCCCCCCCCACTCCACTCCTTCCAACCCCTCTCCTGAGCCTGTTGTGCCCTCACTCCTCCCTCCGAGCCTCCTGCATGCTGCAAAACAGCTGATTGGGAGGTGCGGGGAGGGAGGAGGAGGTGCAGATCAGCAGGGCTGCTAGTAGGTGGGAGGTGCTGGGAGCTGGGGATGGTGCTGATAAGGGGGCTGCTGATGTATTACTGTGGCTCTTTGGCAATGTACATTGGTAAGTTCTGGCTCCTTCTCAGGCTCAGGTTGGCCACCCCTGCCCTAGAGGGATTCAGACAGTATCCCAAAAAAGCAAATCTATATATGAATCAGCATTCACCATTCTTTAAGAATGCAGGCAAAATCTCAAGGACACTGATGGCTGATACATGTTGTACAATGTTTTCCATGGAGGGTTGCAATGAGGTAGAGTTGCATATGTATAAACTGATACAAACTGGCATTTCCCTGGAAAGTCTGAGTCAAAATCCCACACATGATGGTGACAAAGACAGTGGAGTTTGGATACCAGGACACTGGAGAATTACTACAAAATATTTTGCAGGCCTGGAACTAGCTGAAGCGATGCCCTCCCCACGAACACTGAAAACTCATCTCCCTGTACAACTGGTGCCTCCATCCTTTTGGGAGCAAGAGTGTAAGGTAATGAGGGGAAGGTGGGACTCAAGTCTACTTTATTTGGAAATGAACTGAAACTAAATAGGAGTGAGACTGGTTTCCAGACTCCTTCTGAAATCTAGAGGCCCATCTTCCCTGTAATATATAGCTTCTGTATGAAAGTGAAGGAATTTCATTCAGTCACAAATTGGTTTCAGGAAATGGCAGCTCCCAAGCAGAAAACTTTTATGGCTTTGGTGATCATCTTTTGAGAGAGAACACAGCAGGACACTCAGCACCCTCTGTACATGTCTATATCTATAATGTTAAATATACATATTTCAATTCTTTCTTTCTCTCACTTGCTTCCACACCCAATCCAGATAATCTATGTGGCAAGAAATGCGAAAGACAACCTGGTGTCCTACTACCATTTTCACAGAATGAATAAAAATATGCCTGAGCCAGGAACCTGGGAGGAGTTTTTGGAGAAATTCATGGCTGGACAAGGTGAATGGAACCAATTGTGCAACATCCTATTCCTTTTTTTATTATTCATGCTATTTATATTAAGCCCTCATCCATTGTTCTGAACCAACACTGATAATGTACTATAGGGAAATCTACTCCAAACATTTCAGCAGGAACTCCAGTCCATCCTGGTGTCTTTTACCAGTACTCAAACATTACCATATGGCAAGCTGGTGTGCTGTAGAGTGACACCCTAACGTGCTGTGTAGAGAAGTGCTCAGTCTCTCTGTGCCTCAGTGTTTGTCTTACCCCCCCACACACACACACACGTACACTGGGTTTCAGAGCCCAAGCAGGCACGTCTACATGGCTATTTTTAGAACTGTAATGTGAGCCTCACACCCTGAGTCTGTAGATCCAGACTCTGAGATTAGATGCTGCTGCTGCTGGTTTTTGGTGGTGGTTTGGTTTGGTTTTTGGTTTTTTTGCAATGTAAAGGACCACCCCACCCCAGTTCCCCATCTATAAAATGCCCCTATTTCTCTGGGACATTGAGGATCAATACATTAAAGATTAAATTCTCAGATATTTCACTTATGGGGGCTATATCTCGATAGTTCAGACATTGCTACTTGCTGATTACTGGTTACTCTCCTGCTTTCAGTGCTTTGGGGTTGCTGGTATGATCATGTAAAAGGATGGTGGGATGCAAAAGAAAACCACTGTATTCTCTACCTCTTCTATGAAGATCTAAAGGAGGTGAGTGGGTGAGTCAGGGTTCATAGTGCTCTGTTATTGCCATTCAGGGTTCCAGCAGGTATGAGCTCCCCACAGCAATATTCTGTTAACACCAGTTGGGTCTCCAGCTGATTCACATCCCAGTGATAGATATGATTCCCACATTTAAAACTTCCTCATAAATTTTCCCTGTCTGATTTGTTTCCTCTTCCTGGGTCGGTTTCTTATCCAATTTCACTCCTTCCGCAGGATCCAAAGCGTGAAATCCAAAAGGTGTTACAGTTCCTGGAGAAGGACTTAGAGAATGAGGTTCTCGATAAAATCATCCACCACACAACATTTGAGATAATGAAGGACAACCCCATGGCAAACTATACTTTTCAGCCTCCTGCAGTAATGGACCACTCAGTCTCACCATTCATGAGAAAAGGTGCTTGTAGCAGTGTGGCCATTTACAGAGTGCCCTCTTGTGGCAAGGGAATGCTTTGCCGGTACCCTGCCCTTTTAATCCCCCTCTTGCAGGACCCTTAAGAATTGCATACGTGGATAAGAACTCCACACACGCACGCGCGTGCTCTCGGCTGGTTTAATAACAAACAGTTCTTAACAATCCTCAGGGTTCCAAAATAAAGTCCATCACCACACAATAGTCCATACTTCACTCTGGTGTCTTATCTCAGTCAGAGCAATGCCATCCTAATCTGTTCTCACAGTCTATCTTCCCAGCTCTTCCTAGCTGGAGCTTAGCTCCCTGGCCTACAGGCCTGCAAACTTCTAGGCCCAAATGCTGTCTAGGTTTCTCCACAGAAGCTTCCACCTCCCTTAGTCTCAAGGTCTTCCCTGCAGAAGCCCTTCATGCTCCCTACAGTGTCTCTCATTTTCCTAATCTTCCTCATTGATTGCAGCCTCCTTTTGCACTTTTTAGGACAGTCATTCTGATCTCTCCCAGCTATGGCTCATTCTATAGTACAATCTGAGCCAACCCCAGCCCTTAAGGGGTGAGTCAACCTGTTACAGTGCTGCTGTTTTATATTTTTAGTATTCCCTCATCTTCCTTCCTGTTGTGTTTTGAATTAGCGCTTCATTTGAACTGTTAATATCTTTTGAGTTAGTGATAATGGCTTTCAGGACTTGGGATGAAGTGGAAGAATTCTTCCTAATGGTGACTGAATATCTCTTTAAAAGCAGCAAAGAATCCTGTGGCACCTTATAGACTAACAGACGTTTTGCAGCATGAGCTTTCGTGGGTGAATACCCACTTCTTCAGATGCAAGATCTTGCATCTGAAGAAGTGGGTATTCACCCACGAAAGCTCATGCTGCAAAACGTCTGTTAGTCTATAAGGTGCCACAGGATTCTTTGCTGCTTTTACAGATCCAGACTAACACGGCTACCCCTCTGATACTTGAATATCTCTTTGGCTTTCCTGTATTGTAGGGACTGTTGGAGATTGGAAGAACCATTTCACAATGGCACAGAATGAGAAATTTGATGAAGATTATAGGAAGAAGATGTCTAGAACCTCTCTGATCTTCCGCATGGAGCTCTGAGAAGGGGCTATAGGGATTATTCTCTATAATCTACTAGCACTTTCCCTATAAAAGCCTCACAAAATACCTGTGCATCTAAAATTACAATGCCCAGTTTCCCACACCACTGACTTCACAGGGCTGAGCATCCCCTTTCTCTGTGTAAACCTAATTTTGAGACAAACATTTTAGTTAAACTAGAGTCAAGCAGTAATGTACTGTAGAGATTTTGCAGGAATCCCTCAAAATCCCACCCCCAAATTGAAGAGGTGGCTGGGGTGATTTCCCTGATTAAATTTATCCCCTCATCCCTAACTTTTATTCTTGGTGTTCATAAAATTCTTCTGAAGAGCAGGGCTGTAGGGTCTTGTTCATTTGCTTTTTTTTGCATTTGTAAAACTTTAGATGGTAATATCCAATATTTTTAAAACCATTCCCAGCAGCAAGTAAAAACCCTGAGATAGAAGGCACTATTGAAGTGCAACATGCTGTTATTGTTTGTATGTTTTCAATGTGCTGGGAAAACTGTAATCCATCCTCACACTCCACTAGTGCGGTAAGTAAGTACTATTAGCTATACTTTGCAGATGGTGAAATGGTGTCATGCAAGAAATTGAAGTTACTTATTTCCCCCTCTCCCCCCATACATACTGCATGCTATACAAGATCTAGCCCTAAATGACTTGCATGGGTGGCAGTTTGGTCTAACAAATTAGTTTATGGGACTATGAATCAGAAAACTATACTCGTTCCACCTCTAGGACTGACCTGCTCTCCAGGCCTCAAACAAACCAGTTTGCCACTAAAGCTAGGCACCTAAATCCATACTTTGAAGACTTCAAAGTATGGATTTAGGTGCCTTGCTGAAGTCAGTCAGATACCGGGATGCCTCAGCACCTTTGAAAATCAGACTGCTTAGCTAGGTGCCAACTATAGAGTTAGACCTGGATCTTCAAAGGTATTTAGGCTCATAACTTCCACTAATTTTTTAACAGAAGCTAAGGGCCTGAATACCTTTTGAGATGGGGGCCTGACGTGCTGAACTTTAGGCATCCATGTTTGAAAATTTTGTCATTAAACATAACCTTTCTGAGCCTCAATTTCCTATTTACAAAATGGGGATATTGAAATAAATGTACCCCTCAAAGTGGTTGTGAAGCATGATTTGTGTTGTAAAAGCACTTTGAGAGCCTTGAATGAAAGGTATTATGTAATTGCAAAGTAATATGGGGGGGGAGGGTTGAAGCAACACAATTTATAGCTGACTTAATTCTAAGTAAAAACCTAAATAAGTTGTTGCTGTTGTCAATCCTATTTTGTCATTTAAGCGCTAACATTATGCTTGACAATTCACCTCATAAATAGCCCTTGCCATACAGAGCTTAAATTTCAAACCATAGAGCGGGAAGATAAGACATACTGGGATACTTGGAGGAAGATATTAGCTAAGGCCTGGTCTATACTAGGAAACTAGGTCGGTATGACTACATCACTCAGGTGTGTGAATAATCCACATCCCTGAACAATACATTTAAACTTACCTAACCCCACGTGTTGACAGGAGAATTATCCCATTGACCTACCTAACACCTCTTGGACATGATCTACACTACGAACTTATGTCGGTGTAACTATGTCGCCCAGGGGTGAAGGCTTCTCCTGTCGACATAACTACCACTTCTTGGGGAGGTGGAGTACCTATGCTGATGGGAGACGCCTGTCTCCCATCAGCATAGGTAATGTCTTTGCTAAAGCACTACAGCTAAGCAGCTGCACCACTGCAAAGACCCTTTGTCTTGGCTAACAGTTAACAGAAAAAGTACAAGAAATGCTTGTTGGTGTAGTTTCTCTTTTGGGCCAATAGAGGTTGACAAAGATCTAGCAAGCAGAATCACTGCTGAACTACAGTCTGTCTATTGTTTTCTTCTTCTATGCTGTGTTGGGTGTTACCAGAGGCTATCAATTATTTACATTTAAAGAATGTATCCCCACCTCATGATCTGTTAGGTGTCTCCAGGAACCCAGAGAGACTGAAAAATGTAATACCTAACAGAATACCTAACAGAGGTATTCTTAGTACAGATCAAAACCAGCATGTGATATTATCTGTCAAATTCTGCCCTCTGAGTACAAATGGGGTTTCATTGCACAGAATTTGTCTCTTTATATTATTCATGACACAGAGTTGGCTTTGATGAAAGAATATTCTATTACTCATTTCCTGTCTTTGATAAGTACAGTATTTACTTTAAAATTACACTTACTTTATGTTTTAGGAATCTTGTATATTTCTGTAGGGGTCACCATGATCTTTTCTCCCTATTTACTAGAAGGCATTTTCCACTATGCAATGGAAAATTATTTCAACTATTACATTGAAGCAAAATTTGACTGAACTAAAATAAGTGCTTACATTAAAGGACTCAACTCAGAAGAAATTAAGGGGGTTTGAATCTATACATAGTGAATGCACTGAAATAAAAAGTTATGAAAATCAACTTTTGTGCTTTGCATGAATAACAATTCTATCTTCTTTCAGTGCTTGCTATTTAAATTTTTAAAATATCAGTGACAATAGGCAGAGTTGGAAAAATGCAAATTATTGCTCCCTGAAGACAGCAGAATGTTTTGACTAACATAACATTTTTTCATTAATAGCCATTCTCCTTTAATTAATTCACTGATATTCAGTTTTAATCCTGTGAATTGTAAATAGAATATCACTAAAATGTTTCTCCCAAACAATTTCTCATCAAAAATTAACTATTTATAGTGAAATGTCAAACATATCAAGCACTATCATCATGTTGAAAGTGCAGACAGAGCTGGAATAAAAACACACAGATTTTAAAAGTATGTGGTGGGTCTTCCCTGGGAGTGAAAGGATGTCCCTTAACTGAAGCACAGGATTGAGAGCCACAATGTCCACTCTCTGTCACTGGTTCTGATACTGAAAATCTGTACAACTTCCAACAAATCACTTATTCTTTCTGTGCCTCATTTGAGATATTCAAAAATAGGATCCTAAATTCATATTTTGGTACCCACCTGGTTTTCCAAAGTGCTGAGCATGTAATTCTTGCTATCCTCATTCTCTCTGTAAAGCCTGATCTACACTAGGAAATTTGGTTGGTATAACTTCATCACTCAGGTATGTGAAAAATCTACACCCTAAGAAACTCAGTTAAACCAACCAAACCCCCAATGTAATCAGTGCTAGGTCGATGTGGACCTAGCTACCGCCTCTCGGGTAGATGGACTATCTATGACAACAGAAAAAGCTCTCCCCTTTACTGAAGTGCTATAGCTACTGCAGTTTTAAGGGTAAACAAGCTCTATGGTGGAGCTAGGGGCAGATATGATAATTAGGACACCCTAATGTGTCCTAATGCTGGCAAGTTAAAGAAGTATGGGTTGGATGAATGGACTATAAGGTAGATAGAAAGGTGACTAGATCGTCGGGCTCAACCGGTAGTGACCAATGGCTCCATGTCTAGCTGGCAGCCAGTATCAAGCGGAGTGCCTCAAGGGTCAGTCCTGGGGCCAGTTTTGTTCAATATCTTCATTAATGATCTGGAGGATGGTGTGGACTCCACTCTCAGCAAGTTTGCAGATGACACTAAACTGGGAGGAGTGGTAGATATGCTGGAGGGTAGGGATAGGATACAGAGGGACCTAGACAAATTAAAGGATTGGGCCAAAAGAAACCTGATGAGGCTCAACAAGGACAAGTGCAGAGTCCTGCACTTAGGACGGAAGAATCTCATGCACTGCTACAGACTAGGGACCGAATGACTAGGCGGCAGTTCTGCAGAAAAGGACCTAGGGGTTATAGTGGACGAGAAGCTGGGTATGAGTCGACAGTGTGCCCTTGTTGCCAAGAAGGCTAACAACATTTTGGGCTGTATAAGTAGGGGCATAGCCAGCAGATCGAGGGACATGATCATTCCACTCTATTCGACATTGGTGAGGCTTCATTTGGAGTACTGTGTCCAGTTTTAGGCCCCACACTACAAGAAGGATGTGGAAAAATTGGAAAGCGTCCAGCGGAGGGCAACAAAAATGATTAGGGGGCTGGAGCACATGACTTATGAGGAGAGGCTGAGGGAACTAGGATTGTTTAGTCTGCAGAAGAGAAGAATGAGGGGGGATTTGATAGCTGCTTTCAACTACCTGAAAGGGAGTTCCAAAGAGGATGGATCTAGACTGTTCTCAGTGATACCAGATGACAGAACAACGAGTAATGGTCTCAAGTTGCAGTGGGGAAGGTTTAGGTTGGATGTTAGGAACAACTTTTTCACTAGGAGGGTGGTGAAGCACTGGAATGGGTTACCTAGAGAGATGGTGGAATCTCCTTCCTTAGAGGTTTTTAAGGTCAGGCTTGACAAAGCCCTGGCTGGGATGATTTAGTTGGGAATTGGTCCTGCTTTGAGCAGGGGATTGGACTAGATGACCTCCTGAGGTCCCTTCCAACCCTGATATTCTATGATTCTATACTTATGTTGCCCCAAACCTCCATGGTTCTGTGTTTTATTCCAGCTGCCCTTGTCCCCACTGAGCCAGTCTGGTAGCTGGGGATCACTGAAGTGTAAAGGAGACTGGGCCATACACCTTTTTCCTCTGCCATGTTCCTTATGCGGTGAATATATAGCTCAGGATTTATTTAAGTGGCTCTATATCACCATTATGTTTCCCTAAAATAAGGAAATTCTGAAGCAATTGTTCAAACCTCTTTTATGGCTGCTTTCACTGCCAGAGGAGCACAAAACGGCTTTAACATATCAGAAAATCTGGCATTAAATATTTGGTTATTACATAAAGGCATAGGCAAAATTTGACTTCTGTCTGTCAGGGGGCAGGTCCAGTCAGGCCAATGAGGCTGAGTGGAGGGCAAATTCCACACCTGTCCAAGGCTTGCAGTTTGGGGGGGCAATGCCCTTCCTGGCCCCCTAAACTATGCCCATGCTAAAGGGCAGAGTCTACCATCTTTGTACCATCTTTGACATAATTAGGAGATCCACTTTGGGTTGAGGGTAGTGTATTATGGTGCACTGGTTAAGGTTATGTTACAGAGTGCAGTTTTAAACCTTTATTTTGTAAAAACAAACAAACAAAAAATCACTTAGTAAAATGGCAATAACAAAACAGAATATTTTGATTTTTTTGTAATGATGATGAAAGATGAATTAATACAGAAAGAATAAGTGTTCAACTATCACCCCTTGTGGTAACTTTTTCACTGGATTGTCTCACTTTTCCTGTTACTCCATTTGCAAGAAATCTAAAACACTGTGAGATCTGACCCTGGGCAACATTATTGTTCATCATGTGCTGATTCCTAGAATATCAGTTCTACATTTACAATGTTTTCCTCTAAACCATTTAATAAATGTTTAGTCCTAGCGAAAACACCAAAGCAAACCCCCTCAGTTATCATTTGGCTATAAATCTCAGGAGAAAGTTCCTTGTCCTTGGAAAAAGGAGTCCCGGAGTTCAAGTCTCACCTCTTGCTACAGGCTATTTAAATTCTCAGGCAATTCAGCACTCTTATTATTGACTACAATCATGACCCCCAACTTAGAAAACAGGGAATCACTGCTAAACACTCCCTCCCCCATTATTTAAATAAATTAGTACAGAACTCATGCCAGGTCACTCCAGGCCCAGAACCTGGTCACCAATATGACAAACCATAAATCTTATCTGCTGCCCCACCCTGCCTGTCAGAGTGACTAACCCAGTTTCACTGATCCTAACGCTATAAACCACTGCCTGGATCCACAGGTGACCACAGAAAATCACTGGCAGGCACAAAGCTTGAGTTATACTCATGGGGGGGGGGGGTCTGTCTACACCGCACTGAACAGCCCCTGGCTGGCCCCGCCAGCGGGCTCGGGGAGCTGGGGCTGTTTGAGTGCGGTGTAGACGCTCAGGCTTCAGCCCAGGCTCTAGGGTCCTGCAGGTGGAGCCCCTGTGCGCGACTACCCCCCCCCCTTGCCCAAGGGGGAAGCGAGCCCCGCTAACCCGCCTGGGGTTCGCCCCGCTCAGACGCGGGGCGCGAGGGCTCACTGGGCGATGCGGAGTCACGGGACTAACGGGGCCCCCCGGAGCCGCCGCCGCTGCCCCAGGGCTTGTGGGCGGGGCCGGGCACGTCCCGGCCGCAGCCCCGTGGGGGTGGGGCCTGGGTTCAGGAAATGGGCGGGCCCGGGCTAACCACCCCCCTGGTTTCTGGTTACCATAGAAACAGCCGGGAGGGCCCGAAAGTGCGATCTCTGGCCTGACGTGCTGCTGACGTAGGAGGCGCGCGGGTGTGACGAAGGCGGAAGCGGGGAGCAGGATGCGGCGGCACTGAAACCCCCCCGACCGCCGCGCCGGGAGTGGCCCCGCCATGGAGGTACCGGGGCGGGGGGAAAGCGCCGCCGGGCTGATGCGCTGGGGAGGGGCCGGCGGCCGCTGCTCTCCCTGAGCGGAGCCGGGGGGGGAGAATTAACCCGTCACTGGCGGGCGCCCCCTCCCCGCACGCGGCGGGACCGGGGCCGCGGCAGCATCTCGCTGGGTGTGAGCTTGGGCGCGCGCGCGCCCCCCCCTCCCCGCGCGCCGCCGGCCCCCCTCCTCCCAGGCGGGGCGGAGGAGAGCGGGGGTGACCCCTCCCCCCCCATGTGCAACCGCTCCCCCTCCCTCTCCCCCTCCCACTCCCTTGGCCTCCTTCCCGGGGGACCCACCCCACTGTGTGTGCGCCCCGCCCCCGGCTGCTGTGAGCGGCACGTGAACCCGGTAGCCTCAGTGTCACCCCTGGCTTTACATTAGTCTGTTTATAAAACGAGAGTCCAGCCTCATTTCTGCCCGGAGCCTTGGGAAGCCACCGCTAGCGGAGAGGGGTCCCTGGAAAACTGCCCATCAGCGGTGTTTCTGGGTGGGCAGGAGAGCTGTCTACATCCTCGCACTTCACACTGCTTGTGACTGTTTTATGGTAACAGCAGGGTGATGGTGATTGCCCCAGTAAACCAGCCCACATGCACTTTTCCAGTCTGGTATCTTCCTTGTGGGAGCAGAGCCAATCTCACGCTTCAGAGGGAAGTGAAAACACTGTTATGCACCTGCTGGGTTAGTCAGTGTCACCGTGGGAGGTAAAATTCCATCCTGACCACAGTTGGGGGTGACTAGATCAATACTGACTTAGAAGTTTTATAAAGTCTAATAAGAGCACTCAAGAGCTCTGTGGGACCTTGCCAATATTTTAGAAGTATGCTAAATGAATAGATTTCCTCAGTTCTGCAGGTCAAATGAAATAACCAGTGACTGCATAAATATAATAGCAAGTGGCAAGTAATTTCTGTCACACACAAGCACTGGGGCATGTATATTTCATGTAACTTTTTTGCAGTTACAAAGAGAAACAAAGATGCTTCCAAAGGAATTTTCAAGTCATTTGTATTTGCTGTGTGGAATAAACTGAAAAATCCAGTGTGATCCCTGGACTTTCCTGTTACATAACTGTTAAGTTATGTGATCACATCTCAGAACATGGCATAGTTTGGTATAATTGGTTTAAAGATGTCTAGAATTGGTATATTTTCTACAAAACTTTAGTTTAGGATTGGTACTTCTGTGTAATCTGTTTGCATTGTAGCTACCTAACTAGAAGCTGATTTAATTGCAAATTATTAAAATAGACTATCAAAATTTTACTCATGTAAAATAAACATGAAAATAAATTTATCTAGTCTGATAGTGTGAAAAGAATGGTGAATCAGGCATACAATTTGTATAGTATGGAAATACTACCTGCAGCATGGCAGAAGTCTTGTGTTGCTACACAGCTTACGCTATCTCTTATCCTGTCTGTTCAGAGTGGCTGTAAGGTCTGTGTGTGGAGTCCCAATCCCTTTTTCATATGCCCTTGCTTGAACTTTGAGCTTATACTTGCAGTGTCTCTTCATGTTCAGAGCTCTCCAATGACCTGAAATTCAAAAAAGGAATCCAACAAAAAGTGGAAACAGACAAACTGCTAAGAAGAGTACAGAAGAGCACAAGCATGTACAGAAAGGCTAAGGCACAAAATGAGTTACGCCTAGCAAGGGACATAAAAGGCATTAAGAAGCGGTTCTTTAAATACATTAGGCGCAAGAGAAAGATGAAGGAAAGTGTAGGTTCTCCACTTAGAGAAATGTGAATTAGATGAAATTACTATAAAGTGAGAGACTGTTCTTGAAAAGTGGTTTTCAATGTTTGCTGTCAAACTGGGCGGGCACATCTAGTGGGGGTCAGTCCTGGGGGTGGTTCAGTTAAATATTTTTATTAATGACTTGGGTAATGGAGTGGTGAGTATGCTTCTAAAATTTGTTAATAACACCAAGCTGGGAGGGATTGCAAGAACTTTGGAAGACAGGTATAGAATTCAAAATGACCTTAAACTGGAGAATTGGTGTGAAATGAACAAGAGGAAATTCAGTGAAGGCAACTGCAAAGTCACTTAGGATGGAAAAATCAAATGCACAGCTACAAAATGCGGGAATAACTGGCTAGATGATACTGTTGAAAAGGGTTGGGGCATCATAGTGGACCACACATTGAACATGAGTAAACAATGTGATGCAGTTGCAAAAAAAGGTTAATATTATTCTGGTGTACATTAACAGAGTGTTTCATGTAAGACATGGGAGGTAATTGTCCTGCTCTACTCAACAATGGTGGAGGTCTCAGCTGGAGTACCGTGTCCAGTTCTGGTCAAAACACTTTAGAAAAGATAGACAAATTGGAGAGAGTCCAGAGGAGAGCAACAAAAGTGATTAAAGGTTTAGAAAATTTGACCTATGAGGAGAGGCTGAAAAACTGGGAAGAGAAGACAGATAAGTCTTCAAATATGTTAAGGGCTGTTATAAAGAGGACAGTGATTAATTTATCTGTCTCTACTGACAATAGGAGAAGAAGTAATGGGCTTAATCTGCAGCAAGGGAGATTTAGGTTAGATACTGGGCAAAAAATTTCTAACAATAAGGTTAGTTAAGTTCTGGAATAGGCTTCCAAGGGAGGTTGTGGAATCCCCCTTCATTGGAGGTTTTAAAGAACAGGTTGCACAAATACCTGTCAGAGGTGGTCTAGGTCTACTTATCCCCAGGGGCTGGACTTGATAACTTTTTAAGATTCCTTCCAGCCCTACATTATTCTATTTTCCCAAATATACATGAACATTAAATCACCTTCCAAACCCAGATCAAGATGATGATGTAAACCTCTTTGAATATAGTTTGGGAGATCCACCATAAAATCACTGTTCATTTAAATGCTGCTCTTCCACTAGCATTTTCATTTGTCCACATCTTCAAGGCAGGTCTTTTGCTAGCTTATCAAGCCATACTTTCCGGACCAGTTGTAAACAAAATAAGTAGATTTTGCCCATCCTTTGTATACCAGCTCTTTGGATAGAAATTCCATATCTAAAAGGCAGATTTCTAAGAATATATTGGCTCATGACATCATGCTGTGATGCATCTATCCTGATCCAGCTATCTGTGATGGATGTCTGAACTCATTTCTTCCATTTTTTTCTTTTTAAATCTTAATTTTCTTGAGTTCCAAGTTCTACTAGAGCTGTTAACTACTGTAAGGGTACAACAGACTCTTAAACAGTTCTATTAGTAGTCTAATGAAGAGTTCAGTTCTGACATGCTGTGCTTTGTTTTGTTTTTCAGGTGCAAGATGCTGGACAAGATATGGTGGCTTCCTATGCCACACCAGGAAGCGGTAAATCGAAGGTAAACTTTCTTTACAAATGTAACTGATTTGGACAGATTTACAACCTGCGACACTAGCTGCTGCTGGGGGAATAGTCAAGAGAGATTAATTTTAAAAGGTAAACATTGACTCCTCTGATTGCCAAAATTAAATTGTGGTTGTTAAACCTAGAGAGCCCTGTTAAACTTTGGAGAATGCTGAAAAAAAATCTTGTTAATGCTATTGGCAGTTATTACTGGAAGCAAATGTACTAACCCTTTAGAAAACACTTAGCAGCATCCAGTTCAAACAATGGACTTTTCATTTCTTTAGTGTATAGATTCCTTCATTTAAATTTACTTCCCACTTGTACAATGATGTTAAGACAGCATGCCCATGTTAAAAACATTCAGCAATTTACATTATTCTCAAATGACTCCTTAGCTTTTTCAATTTGGCAGACCTTTTTTTTTTTTTTACTTGTTTGAAGATTTTAATCCATCTCTGAATGCTAACCCTTCACAACCGAGTCTTACTTTCACATTGATATTGCCTACTTAGGCCCTGTGGAGTAACTTGTAAAAGTTAATGTAGAATTAGTGGGTCACTTATATGGCACTATACATTTAAATTGTGTTTACAGACATATGATAAGACGTGTTTCATTCCCTAAATTTTAATATCTTGAAAGTCAGACATTTAATATTCCTTGTTTTCAGTGTTATAGTCATCAGGCATAGATTACAAAACATGTTTTCCCTATCACATTTTACAGCTGGATACGCTGTCCAAGGAAGATCTCATCAAATTTGCGAAGAAGCAAATGATGCTTATGCAGAAAGTGAAGTCAAGATGCACAGGTACCACACAGAAAAGGGATTTATTTGGCTGTTCCAAGATTTTTGTATTACTAAAAAAAAAAAAAAAAAAAAAGTGGGTGTGGGGGGAAGAGGGACCACTCTGGGCCACTTCCCTAGAGCCCTGCACCTTCTTCACCCTTATCTCAGGGCCTTGTCCTGATGGAGTCCCAACAGCCAGCCCAGAGCTCCTTCCTCTTCCCCCACCCCCATTTCTGCCAGCTCTGCTCTGGCTGAGTTCCTGTCATTCCCTCAGCTATCCACACTCCTCCAGTTCCAGCAAGGAGTTGATCTCATGCTGGCCCTGCAGCTCTTCTTATACTACTCTGCTGGGTCCTGATAGGGGCTGCAGGGAGCAGCCAATTTGATAGGCTATGTCCCCCACAGCCACTCTAGACAGCTTGGATGACTTTTTCCACTGCCCTTTTCTGGGGCGGGGTGTGACAGGGCCACAAGGCCTCCAGCAGGGGACCGCAGAGGGTCTTGTACACTGTCACATGTGGAGATAGAACTAAATGTTTTGCCTTTTCCTTTCACTGATGTAGTGCGTCACAACTTTTAACCCATCTATTTAAGGCAAATACCACATTTTTATATACCAAGTTTCAACCTAATGTACATTTTGATGACTATGACTTTTGAATACTAATATGCCAGGAAATTCTTAACTTACACTGAGTTGGTGTTTTGAAATTTTTTAAATCTGATGTCATTACTGTACTATTGTAATACAGTAATTATATTTATGATCTCATAAAGTGACTGATTATCTTCTAAGTGAGAAGCTGCTCTTTGAAATGTGAAACAACCTTATGGTGAATTTTTTTATATAAATTTTTTTTGTTTTAGAATTGGAAAAAGAGATTGAACTCAAATCAAAACCAGCTGCTGGAGAAGCTGATGATATTATTCAGGTGGGACTATATAATTTTTTTTGAAGTACTATACATAATAAATGACCCCTGGAAATCTTTCCACTGGTGTCAAGTATCAGAGGGGTAGCCGTGTTAGTCTGGTTCTGTAAAAGCAGCAAAGAATCCTGTGGCACCTTATAGACTAACAGACGTTTTGCAGCATGAGCTTTCGTGGGTGAATACCCACTTCTTCGGATGCAAGTGGTGGAAATTTCCTGGGGCAGGTATATATAAGCAAGCTAGAGATAACGAGGTCAGATCAATCAGGGAGGATGAGGCCCTGTTCTAGCAGTTGAAGTGTGAAAACCAAGGGAGGAGAAACTGGTTCTGTAATTGGCAAGCCATTCACAGTCTTTGTTTAGTCCTGAGCTGATGGTGTCAAATTTGCAGATGAACTGGAGCTCAGCAGTTTTTCTTTGAATTCTGGTCCTAAAGTTTTTTTGCTGAAAGTGTTCTCACTTCAACCTCCCTGGCCACACTATAGCAGATCTTAAGGTGGCCATCCTACAGCAAAAAAACTTTACTCAGACTATCTGGGGCCAGTCCTTCTCATGCACTTAAGACACTTTATTTATCATTCTCCACCAAGTGTCTTGTGAGTCTTACTTCATATATGGAAATATTTAATTTTTGTGTCAGTTTTATGACATATTACTAGTAAAATGTTAACTTCTTTTCTTAAGTTTCTTCTTCTATAGGAGAGTAGTTCAGCTCATGATGAACATTTGCACTGCCACTATAAAGAAATGGGGCAGCAGTTTTACTCAGTCCAACAGTTAAAAAGTGCTTTTTATTTGGTGAATTTATCACAATAAATACACTTTTCAACTATTTTTAGATTTGAACTGGCACTTTGAGTTTAGTAGTGAAAGCATCTATCTTGCTGAAAGTGTAGTAACTTATGTAGCTACTCAGATGAAAAGTTAGTGTAAGAACCTGTAAACTACTGAAACAAGATTCAGATTGTTTAAATATTCGTTTAATGGTTAAAACAATTATTTACACACAGCTTTTTTTCTGGAGGTATAAATAATAAAATAGGAAACCAGTTTTCCAATGCAGCAAGTTCATTCTGCTCAGTAGATTAACTGTAGGAGGTGTTTTGTTAGCAGTATAGCTGTCACTATACTCTGTCTTCTCTCTATGGACTGAAGGTAATTATTGTAATGAGCTTGGTTTTCTGTTGCACAGTGTGCAGCAAATCTCACAGCCAATATCTGAGCTCCGTAGCATTGCCTCACAAAGGTTGCTGAGACTCCGCATTTTCACATTTTTTTTCCTAACAGTCTTCTTGCTCTCTCTCCAAATTAGGCACTCTCAGAAAGGCTGGATGCTGTTCTTCTGGAAAAAGCAGAGATCCAACAGCAGTGCATAGCCCTCAGAAAAGAAAATGCTAAAAGGAAACAAGAAGCAGAGGTAGTGAAATGAGCAATAACATGTTTCTGCTATAAACATTTCTAGTCCATGGTAGTTTTGTTTTCTAGTTTAATAATTATGATTGTATGGTTCACTTTTTAATCCCTTTTTTTCCTCATTCTCTTTTGTTCATTGTTAGTTAATAATACTCATAGTTCGTATATTTTTAATTATAATCACCAGTGTAAATACTTTCCCAAAATTATTACAATATCTGTTTGCAAGTCTTAAAACAAATGGGTTATGCACAGACTAAATGGTCAGTGTCAAGTTGTCCTGCCCTGACTCAGGAGCGTGGATACCTAAGTTGCCTCTAAGCTGCATGGCCGCACACCAGGCTATCAAGGGCAATGCAGGCGTGCAGCCACAAGGGCCTGGACTGGGGAGGAGAGAGGTGCCTCTCCCCCAGCCCTAGGCTGCTGTGGCAAGAGAGGGCTGGTGGGGAGTCCTCTCTCCCCACTGCAGCCCTGGGGCAGCCTGCACTGCAAACCCCTCAGCCCTGGCCCCACCGCAGAGCCCACATCCCCAGCTGGAGACCTCCCCCCCCCGCACCACCCCACACCCGAGCCCTGAGCCCCACCCACACTCTGAACCCCCACCATATTGGTGTACATAACAAAATTCATTCCACACATGGATGTAAAATATTAGAGGGAGCATTGGTGAGTACCAACCTCAGGGCAGACTATTAAGAACCAGGGTACAAACCCCAAATTGGCTTTGGGTTTTGTAGTTAGATTTCACCAATCAATTTTCAAATATAAACTCCTTGGGCACTATAACAGCTTAAATATGGAGTCACAGAAAGACTCCTTGGGTACTCCAATCTATCTCATCACCTAGGCAAGCTTACCCTTGTGATGGTCCTTTAAACCACAAATCACAACAGCAGTCAGGTTACTTCCAGTCTCAAAGGACGAGTCACTTATCCCAGGTCAATTGCTCCTTAGATCTCACATCAAAGACCACACTTGTAGCCAATCCTGTAACAAACTACATACCGATTTATGACTAGGAAAAGGGAAAAAAAGAGTTATTCACAAGGTTAAAACAGTTAAACATACATACACAAATGAGTTACATTCTTAAGTTTCAAAAAGTAATATAGAGCTTGCTTATTATAGAAGCTTCCATGACCTTTAGAGCTAACCCAGGCTAAGCCTCCAGAATCCAAGCAGCAATGAGATACAGTTCCTCCTTGTTAGGGGTTTTTAATTCCCTTCCCCCCTTCTGCTCTGAGCTGCAAACTCACAGATGGGAGGAATTCATTTCCAAAACTCATCTTCATGGGGAGTGGGAGAGAGTAAACAACAAAATCTTTTGTCCTCTTTAATATTCCACTCCAATCTGTCTGATGTTGATGGGCCTTCCTTGTTGGGAAGGACATAATACCTTCTGTTGGAGACCAGCATTTCACTCTAGTTAAGGTCTTTCTCCTGTCAGGTGATTTACACAGTTAAAAAGGCTTACAATGCAAATCCTCAAATATTACCTTACCATATGGGATACAGATGTTATAAGTGAGATTAATGCTTTCAGCAACTCACAAGCATTCAATAGTTGCCACACTAAACACGTTGGAATCCCAATACCTATTGTAACAATACTAACATACAGGTGAACCAGACTGATTCCAGCTATGTATTTGTCAGTATTCAGTCAAGGCCTGGGGACCATCAACAAGTTTAGGCTTGAAATTAGGCGAATGTTTCTAATCACAAGTTGAGCGAAGTTCTAGAACAGCTATCCAAAGGGAGTAGTGGGGGCAGAAAAACCTAACTGGCTTCAAGACTGAGCTTGATAAGTTTATGGAGGGGATGGTCTGATGTGACTGCTTATAGTGGCATGTAGCCAATCTCTGACTGCTAGCAGAAAATATATCCAATGGCCAGTGATGGGGCACTAGATGGGGAGGGCTCTGAGTTACTACAGAAAATTCTTTCCCAGGTGTCTGGTTGGTGGAACTTGCTGAAATGCTCAGAGTCCAACTGACCACCATATTTGGGATCTGGAAAGAATTTTCCCCTAGGTCAGATTAGCAGAGATCCTGAGGGCGGGGGGGTTGTCTTCCTCTGATCATGGAGCATGGTTCACTTGCTGGTTTAAACTAGTATAAATGGTGGATTATCTGTAACTTGAAGTCTTTAAGCCATGATTTGAGGACTTCAGTAACTCAGCCAGGGGTTAGGGGTCTGTTACAGGAGTTGGTGGGTGAGGTTCTGTGGCCTGCAATGTGCGGGAGGTCAGACTAGATGACCATGATGGTCTCTCCTGACCTTAAAGTCTATGAATCTATGAGACCTTGGCATGAGCTGGCATCTGGTCCACCAGCATCATAGTCAGACCTTACCAAAGTGCAGAAAGAATCCAATAACTATCATAACCTTAAAACGTTCCTTTCAGCTTCTCCTCTGAACTTGCCAACACTGTTACATTTGGTCTTTTGACCACGCATCCTGCAGTGAGTTTGCTGTTCCTAGTGTGCCCTTTATCTCACCTAATTTGCTTGTACATTTTTTCTCCCATTCTAAATTAAGTCCTCAAATGTCATTTCCTCGTTCCAAATAATTTAGGATTTTAAGGTATTTGTTGTTAAGCCACAAAACTTAATATGACTTCCATCTCTGGTACACTAGTCAACATCAAGGACTTGTTCATTCCAAACTCTTTCCCGATTTCCTTGGTTATCCATGAGACAGAGACCTTTGCAATTCAGAGATCACAGTATCCAAATTTGCAGGTATCTGAATTACTTGATAAATTATTAGGTTGTAAAATTTAACCAGTTTAGTTACTAACATCTAACTTCCACATTAGCATGAGTTCAAATGGCATTTATTATGCAGATGAATTACTTTGTCACTGATTTTTCAGGTGGGGAAGTCATATACTGGGTATTCATCTATTTTTGGTTTTAGTTTGTCTGTTTCTTTCTATGTAATTATTGACATATATGTTTGTTTTAGGTTGCTGTAACTAAGACAGAAGAACTGCAGAAGCAGTTGGAACAATCAAGCGTTGACCACTTGAAAGATATTGAAGGCCTTAAGAATGAAGTAGGAAGAGCACAGTCCAAATACAATGAAGACTTAGCCAAACTGCAGAAAGAACTGCAGGAAGAAGTGAAGAAACAAATGGGGCTTGCAGAACAGCTTGAACTTCATAGTAATCAACAAGAGGAAACTAAAAGACTACAAGAAGAGGTCCAGCAAATTAAGCATGCATATGAGGAACAGATTTTATGTCTGAATAAACAGTTGGAAACTATCAGTGAAGATAAAAACAAAGAAATTGAAAATCTGCAAGAAGTTATCAAAAATAATTCTCAACATTACTGTAGTGAAATCAATAATCTGCATGAAGAGCTTATGCAAGTAAAGGGTGCACACCAGGAAGAGGTTTCAGAATTGATGTGTCAGCTTGAAGCCACTTCTAAAGAATATGAAGAGGAACGAAACCAGATAAATTGGCAAAAGCCGGACTTAACAGAGCAGCACTTGGTAAAAGAGGAAAGCATGAAGAGTGAATTATATGCTAGTAATGAGAAATATGAACATGAATTGGAGCAACTAAGAGAAGCTGTAAATGAAAATGAGACAGATGTTACAGATGTACAAAGAGAGACTTATGTGAACACACAAATGGAAGAAAAGGTCAAACACTTAGAACATAGTTTAAAAGAACTGGAATCTCAACATAGTATATTAAAAGATGAACTAACCTATATGAATAATGTTAAGTTAAAACTGGAGGAGGAAATCCAGCGCACAAAGGATGAATATTTTCATGAGCGGGAAGACTTGGAGTTTAAAATTAATGAACTGCAACTTGCTAAAGAAGATCATTGTTGTGTAATTGAAAAACTAAAATCAGAGCTCCAAGCAACAAGACACCAATATGAAATCACTGAAAAAGAGCGTAACCTAGAAGTTCAAAGTCTGAGAGAACAACAAGAGAGAGAGATTTCGGAACTACATCAGACTTTATTGTCAAGTTCAGAAAAAGAAAATATGGCATTGGTTTTTGAAATACAGGATCTTAAGGAACAGTATCAAAAGCTCATACAGGAGAAGGAAGAAGCAGTGTTCAATTATGAGAGTTTGAGGGAAACGCTGGAAACTCTACAAACTGAATTGGGGGAATCAGCTGGAAAGATCAGTCAGGAGTTTGAATCAATGAAGCAGCAGCAAGCTTCTGACGTCAGTGAGTTACAACAGAAACTCAGAGCTGCTTTCAATGACAAGGATGCTCTTCTTGAAACAGTGAGTCGTCTTCAGGAAGAAGCAGAAAAATTATCGTCTAAACAAGCTGAGGTGGAAGAACTTAAGCATAAAATAGTCAGCTTTCAGGAGGCGAATGAGGCAATGGTGATCTCTCTTGATCAAAAAGAGATCACAATAAAAGAACTGGAGGAAAAGGTGACTACTCTTGCCTCTCAAAAAGATGGTATTTTAAGTGAACTGAAATGTTCAGGTGAAGAAGTAGAAAATCTCCAAGAAATGTGTAAAAAAGAACAAGAAAAGGTCCTGGAACTTCAGCAACAAGCAGAATTTGTTAACCAGTGCAACAGTGAACTGAAAAAAAATGTAGAGGATTTAACAGAGACACTAAAAGAAGCTTTAAAAGAGAAGGAGGAGAATAACCAAAAGTTAGTGCAATTAGAGGAACAAATGGAAGCTCTCTCGCTTGATAGAAAGAGTCTGTTATCTCAAGCATATACTCTTCATAAGGAAAATGAGAAAATCAGTAAGGAAAAAGACAAAATAAGTAGTAATCTGGAAAAGGTTACCTCTGAAAAGGAGGATTGGCTAGTATTTAAAGAACAAGCTGAAAATTTAGAAAAGAAATTACAAATTGCTGTTGAAGAAAAAGACCATTTAACTTTGCTTCTTGAAAACAAACAAGCACATGCATCACTTGTCAAAACTCAGCTGTACGGTTTGCTTGAGCAAATAGGGTCCAGGCTTTCAGATGATGAGGAGGAACGTGATGCTATTAATTTACTGGAGATTGCAAATGAATCCTTGGCAAAAATGAAAGAAGAAAAACAGAGCCTTACTTTGCAGAATGATGAAAAAGTTGTTAATTTACAGCAGAAGGTTGAGAGACTTCAGGAAGAAAATGTAGTTCAATGTGTAGAGCTCAGATCTTTGCTGGAAAACTTTGAAAAAGAAAAGTGTCTCTTAGCAGAAAAATTAGAAGGAGCTTTGACAGAAAAAGCAGCATTGCAGCTAGACATCCAAGAGATGAAGAGTGCCAGTGAGAAAGCAAGGAATGAAAAACAAGATCTTCTAGCTTGTATTGAAGAGCTCTCTCAAAAACTTGCATGTTATGAAAGCCAAATACAAGAGCAACAGAAGGAATCTTCTACAGAAGAGCAAGAAAACCTAAAACTCAGTCTAGAACAAAGAGAGGCTGAACTTAGAAATGTGAAAGCCGAACTGACCTCTCTAAAGGTAATGCTTTTTGTTATTTCAGTATACAGACTAAACCTCTAACACTTAATGAAGGTTCAAAAGTATTTTCACATTATTTCATGGCCCACCGCCCCCAATCAGCTGATCTGCTTTTTTTCAATAAGTATTTCTAATGGAGAGTGCCTCACCAAAAAGGCAACATTAAAGTTACTTTAGCATTAAAAGCTTACTTGAGCAAAATATAATCTTCTCCCTTTCCTCACAAATGATCCTTCATTTACAGGAGGGATGGCCTAGTTGACTTAATAATGTCTCTTAGCTCTTAAATGTTATAAATCTACAACTTAAATAAGCACAACTTAAAGTTGATGTTAGATCAGTTATCTGCCCTACCCTGTTTGTGGTAAGTTTGCTGGAACTTCCTTACATCAGAGCATTGTTAGTGCCTGATAATGACTGAGAAATAGCAGCTGGCCAGAACTACATGGTCTGACCTTTCTTGTTCTTGACAGGGTAGGATGGAAAACAGTTGCTATGAGGATGATTTCCCTGCCCTTACATTTTAAGTATCTTTGTAAATTATCAAGAAAACATAAAATTGTACATAAATTGTAATATTTATGTCTAGTTCATATAGAAATAGCCCAGATTCTGGCCTTAAGGTTAATATATATTCAGCTTCTGATTGTGACATGCAAGGAATTAGCAAATACCAAAAATGTTTGTAATATTTCATTATCTTTGTTTTATATCACAGGATTTCATGGAGAAGTCGTCTGTAAAAAATGACCAACAATCTTCAGTAGCAGAACTACAAGAAAAAATTGGTGCTTTTCTTATTTCTTTGTATTTAAGTAGTTGTGACTTTTAATCCATTATTTAACATACTTCATCTTTCATTTTTTAACCCTAGTTTATGAGAAATACTTAAAATAAGCAGATGACTTCCTGATGTCCAATAAGGGTTCAAAATATGCCTGTGGTCTGTTACCCTAACAGTTAATATTTTTATTTTAAGGTAGACATCTGTGTATCACTGGCTCTGTACAATTGACCCCGGTTAATAACTGTCATATGGAGGGGAATAATCTTTAATATTTTAAATTGGTAACTGTTAAGATTCCACTGAACAATATAGCTTGCTTTGAGAGAGAAAGCTAAGCCTTCTGAAAATTCTGAAAGCCTTCTGAAATTGGCTTTCAAAAGAAAATTAGCGCTAGCTGGAAGCAAAACCATTGAATTTCACCAAGAGGATTGGTAATATAATAAAATAATAGGGCTCCTCATGGACTATTTTAGAGTTTAATGTGTGTTCTCAGAAATGTACTTGTCTGTCAGCTGTTCTTTATAGTTCAGTGTCTTTTTCATTTAAAAAACAAACAAGATGACAGTGCAGATTAGTGGCCAGCATAATTATATTAGAAAGCTAGTCACTTTCACATATGAGGATAGCCCAAAGCATTAAAAACTAGTAAATGTTAGTGGCTGGCTTTGTGACCTAGAAGATATTGTTCTGCACCATAGCCCTGAGTTTGACTGCTCTCCCAGTTTTGCTCCCTATAAAACCCATGCAGTCAAATAAGGAATAGTGGTAATGACTTGTTACAGAGAGAACCTTGCCCACTTCTGTGTATAGAAAAATAATGGCAAGGATGTTTGGGGTTTTTTTGTTTTTTTTTCTTTAAGGGAAAATAGTTGTATGGCTGGGACAACTCCTCAGAGCTGCCTCATGAGAAGAGGGAGGAAATAAAATCTCCCGCCTCTCAGATAAACACCTCACCCTTGCATTCTGAAACAACTGTATTTGTCACAGGAGAAGCTGGAAACATGGTTTTTGAGTTTTAAAATCCTAACAAACCAAAGTTTGCTAATGGATGTCTCTGGAACAGTGGAAGTGTTCACCATTATAACTGTTTGTGTTGCTGGGAATCTTAGCTTTCAAACCAGGCCTCCAAGAGCTTAAGTGAATGAAGTGTTTTAAATGTCTTCCTGTTTTTCAGTAGTAATGGATGCATATACTTTTTTATTTTGCTAATGTTTTCAAAATCATGTAGATACTAGTTTTGTATTTTACTTATTCCATTGCGTAGATGAATTCGTTTCTGTTTTTTGTGTTAGTATGTCTGGAAAAGCTATCTGCAGAGAGAGAAGAGAAGTTAAATAAAGTTAAAGTCATTGCTGTGAAAGCAAGGAAAGAACTAGATTCTAGCAGAAAAGAGGTAAGTTATTTAGATCGCATATTGAAGAGCTTTCTGGCACTGTAAGGTTCTGTTGTAATCACACTGTTACGTATTGCTTTGAAATAAGGTGCAGTCTTTGAGAGAAGAATTAGAGTTGGTACAATCAGAGAAAGATCAGATGTCTACTTCTATGAGGGACATCATCCAAGGAGCAGAAAGCTATAAGGTAAGAGGTGCTAACTATATCTTCAAAAATGCTTTATTTATCAGAAAATATTATTTAGAAATGGCATTTCCTAGCCTGATTCCAGTTTGATGTGTCCATGACTCACTACTGCATAATTACAGTCAGCCTACCTAATTTCCCTCTGTAGCTTCAGTGTTCTTTGCTTCCTGTCCTAAACTATTGTACAATGTTGCTGTGTGTTGTTCAGCAATTGCCATATCTCACCTCAGAGGTTTCAGTGGTGGATGAAGTGATCCCTCCATTTATACTTGGCATTTAGTAGCATATATTATACTTATTTTATTAAATTTTTATTCACATGAAGTGTGTGTGTGTGGTGGGGTGTTAGAACAATGACAATTATGTTTATAATTAAAATTGCAAGAGTTTCCACAATAATCCCTGTTTTTATGGACTCAACTTTCAGAAACATTCATCCTTGTATTTGGAAATATTCCCTGCTCAGTACCTGCCCTTAAAGTTTGCTTAACCTTTTTGTATTATGAGCAATTCACCTTTGCATGAATATTTGGTTTAAAAATACGTACATAAATCTAACCATACTTTTAAATATGGGCCTAAGCCTCAGTGGAGTTGTGAGGTTGTAAGGTAGCGTACTCAGAAGTAGATTTTTGTTAATATGCTCACTGCCTTAGTGCCATTGATCCATTCTATCTGGCTGGATTGACCAGATGGTCAAACAGGGACACCAGTGATACTGAGAATGCTTTCATGAAGAAAACTGTCTCCTTAAAACATGCACAACAAAGTGCTCCCAAAAATTGCCTTTAATATCAGAGACAAGAGAAAACCATGGATGCAGTATTTAAGTTTGTCAGCAAATTTCTGACATTCTTCAGTTCTTTCAGTTTTAAATAAATTCTTTTTCTGGTGGAAAGACTTCAGCTATCAGAATATAAATCAATAGAAAATGCTGCTGCCTTGTGAAACCAGAGTAGTGTAAAAACTGTATCCCACCAATCAATACCAGCAGCAAACTTGGGGATTCCTTCTCCTCACCCCATTACTTCCATTGAAGTGTGAATTTTTAATTAGGACCATTTGAATGCTAATGTTAAGTTTAGACAAAGAAAAATATAATGGGAAATAACCCTTGTTAATGCAGTTAAATTGCCAACTCAAGAAACGTAAAAGATAAGGTTCCAACAGCACCCATTTCCAAAAAATCAGTCATTATTTTACTAATATACCCTTTTTTAAAATCTGTGGTGACTTAGAGCTCTTCAGTGAATGACTTAAATCTAGAGAGGAAAATTTGAAAGAGCTGTTTTCACTAGAACCTAGAATGGAACTGCAACTTTAATTCACCTATGGTACTTCTGATGTCACAATAAGAAACATCAAGTACTGAACAATAATAAGAATGTGCAAACACCCATTTATTTGCTATAAGCACACCACAGCTTCCATGTATTTAACAACAATTAAAGTGCTTTGTGCGTGTTTCAAGAATCTTTTGCTGGAATATGACAAGCAAGCAGAACAGCTGGATTTGGAAAAGGACCGAGCAAATAATCTTGAACATCAGATGGATGACCTTACAAGACAACTACAGACTTCAACTCAGCAGGTAGCTTATTTTGTGACTGAGCAAATAATTTTTATGACAAATATGAAGTAATTGATCTTAAGTCCCATTTCAGTTTGATAGAGACATACATAAATTATCCCTGTAAATATTTTCGTAATTCCTTCTGTATTTTTGAATAGATACAAGCAAATAAACTAATATTTGTGTGCTGACAAAGTAAAAATCTCAGTGTTTGGAATATTTGGATCTGGAAAAAAAATTAAATGAAAATAGGGGACATTATAAAAATATCTAGATTTCTCTCTGGACTGCAAGAACGTAGGGGCCTGTTTGGAGTTATAGGATCAGGGCCCAAATCTGAAGAAATTTGAAATTAAGCCCATTTGTCAACAACTGTAGTATATGCGCTTGAGCTGGTTCTCAGAAAAGAGCAGCTGCACAACACTGACAGTGGTCATACAGATTTTAAGTCCGGTATATCAAAAGGGTAGTACAGAGCTTTATCTACCCTTTATTGATACTATCCCTTCTGTCTATTTGGCACAAAATACAGCAGCCATTAGTAAGGACTGAGAATTTGTCTGGTGTCCTTTTTTACCAAAACAAGATACTATTTTAAAATATTAATACTAACTGTAAATTAAAAATGTTTCAAACTAGAAGTGAAGTTGTTGGTTTTTTTTCTTCCTGTCTCCCTCAGAAAGTACTGAGGAGAGAGGCAAAATGTGTCCAGTCAACACCCAAAACATCTGAAAAATTAGTGGGTTCTATGATGGCCTAAATCCAATCATTGTTTGGCTGAAATACTCTCGTGAGACTTTAAAATCTCCTTTTTTGCCTCCAATCTCACTCTTGAATACATTCTACTGGTTATCCAGCAGGTGAATTTTTTCAAATTGATGATATGAAATATTTCATGAACAAAATATGACCAATAATTTTGCTGTTTAATTTTTTTTCATGTATTCATCCTTAATTCTGTATTCACATAACAAGGGGAAGGACAGTGAGACCATATGGTGAAAATGCTGGTGGTTCAAAACAAACCCTTTAAATATCTGCAACTCTAGTCCAGATAGGGACAGATTTCTTACCTGTGCCTTAGCTTTATCTTATTTAAAACAGATACATTGGCAACATTTGGTGGTATTGAAGTAACTTCTTTGGTGTAAGGATTGATGTAATTAATATCTGCTCAGAACTATGGCAGCTGTATTTGAGCGGAGATTGGCATGCTGTTCCTGAAGAGCTAGTGAATAGTTTTCCAAGCTTACCCACTGTTCTCCCTCAACCCCTTAAAAAAAAACGTAACAGGGTTGTAATATAGTGTCAAAATTTTGTTGTAGGAGTGTCCTAATTGTGCCACCCATTTTTAAACCAGGCTATTTCCTATTCTGGTTTTAAACTGTTAGTATGGACACCGTTTTGTCCTGTCATGTTCAAGCATCTGCAGAAATAGTTTACAAAGGCTGTTGGGTGGAAATCCTTGTGTATTTTCTAAAAAACAACAACAAAACAACACAGTCAGCATCTCTGCCTGTAAGAATTTCAAGAATATTAACTGCCACTTTCATCTTGTTACTAATATCATTCTAGCAAAACCAACTAAACTCTGCCAATGAAGACCTTATGTCTCGTCTTGAAACTCTACAGTCTAATGTTAAACTGCTAGAAGCCCAGATATTAGAAACACAGAGAGCCAAAGCAAAAGTCAACAAAGAACTGGAAGCTGAAAAATTTCTAAAAGAGCAAAAGATAAAGGTAAAAGCAATGTTGTGGGTCCATAAAAAATAAAGCACGGGCTATTCCCTGAATGAATTGAAGGGAAGACTTCCTGAAAGTGTGGTAAACCGTCAAAGTGGAATCTTTAAAATACTTTAACTAGTTTGGTTTTGTTGCCTTTATAGATCAGATACAGCATCGTATTCTGTTGCCTGGCTGACCCTTTAAGCCAGGCAACAGAATTGATGCCCCCATTGATAGTTTTGTCATAGTCAGTAGTGAGAATAGAATGGGGCCTTAGTTTAACATACAGTCATAACGTTGCTATTAATTTTATAATCCATCTGGGGTTTAATTTGGAGGGTAGGAAGCTTGTTTCAAAAACCTGTCATTTACCTACATAAATTTTGTGACATACACATCATGAACAGACATTCTTGAACTCAAATTATGTAACCAAAAAGCATTTAAACTAATTTTCAGGACCACAGCAGTGCTGTAAGAGAACTTGAAGACCTTCAGCTTCAGCTTCAGAAGGAAAAGAAACATCTTCAGAAAACTATGCAGGAGCTAGAGCTGGCCCGCCGGGTAGGGTAATTGTTTCTGTTACAGTAATGCTTGGAGGACCCAAATAAGGTTGTAGCCCCACTGTGTTATGTGCTGTGCATAACACATGATAGAACATCCCTGCCCCCAGAGCTTAAAATCCAAGTAAGACAAAGGGTGGGAGACAGGAAGTCTTATCCCATTTTATAGATGGGGAACTGAGGCATAAAGAAACTGTTACTAGCCCAGGTCACACAAAAGACTGAATGGAAGTGGAAATTGAATCCAGATCTCCTGAGTCCAACTCCAGTGCCTTAATTACAAGACTATCTTTGCTTTTCCAGAGCCATATTCCTTTAGAATGCTTATTAGAACATGCTAGACAGAATTTTAATATTCTAACTTGTTTCCTTGTTTTGATTCTGATACAAGCAAATGAGATTTAGAATGCTGATGGGTAAGTTTTCCTCTGTTGCGTATGTGGCTATAGTCTAGACTTTAACAAAAATCGGAGTTGTGAGGAACAGTTTTGCAGTACAGAGTAATCAAAACAAAAATCCTTCAAATCAGCCCAAGCAATTTTAAACTGGGACTACAAAATATGTAATCTACAGGATGCCCAGAAGAGCACACTAATGGATATGGAAATGGCTGATTATGAGCGTTTAGTGAAAGAACTTAATCAGAAGATTACAGATAAAAACTGCAAAATTGAAGATCTTGAGCAAGAGCTCAGAATTCAAAAACAAAAACAAGAAACACTACAAGAAGAAATAAGTGAGTAAAATATTAACTTTTAAAATTTCTCATTGTCTGCAATGGGACTTCTTATATCCAATGTGGTGGGGAGGCAAACAGCTTGGCAACATCATGTATGTATATCTTAACATTCTCAGCTCAGGAGACAAGGGCTACCAAGAAAGACATTGAAAGAAGACTTATCAAAATTCCTTTCTTATGTGTTCAATGAATTATTGTAGTTCATCTGTTACTTGTTTACTAAGCAGTAAACTAATAGTCAGATACCTTACCGGACAAATTGCATTTCTCACATGTCTCTGTTAATCCCAGAGCTGGAGAGCTAGTGACACTTCAGAATCTTTTTACAGAGCTGAGTGACTGAAAAAGACTGAAAGTGACTGAAAACACTCTACTTAAAAATATTACCAAATAATGGTGTGTTAAATATTGCATTTTTTGCCATCCTCTTAAGCCTAACCCCAATTTGCTTGAAGATACTTTGTGTTAGAAAACCAGTATACCTGGAAATTTGAAGTCGAACTCTTGGTGAACTGCTTGTTTGCAACATTCGTTTTTAGTTACATTTACAACACTTTTATGAAAGCACCCTATACAATTTTTTTCCTTTGCTCATCAAAAATTATCTCTGCATTAGAATCTCTTCAGTCTTCTGTGCTACAGTATGAGGAAAGGAACTCCCAAATAAAACAACTGCTAGTGAAAACCAAAAAAGAACTGGCCGATTCAAGGCAAGCTGTAAGTGCTTATTATACTGCACATGCTTTTTTTATACCAAATGCTTATAATTTAGTTTCAAGTTCAGATTTTGAAATAAAAAAATATTTAGTGTTTTAAATTAACCAAGATATCTTTATCCTGCAGGAAAACGACCATCTAATACTTCAAGCATCATTAAAAGGAGAGCTAGAGGCAAGTCAGCAGCAAGTGGAAGTCTATAAGGCAAGGAACTTCACTCTTTGTTGTTAGCACAAGCTTTCTGACATAAGAAACTAGAGAGAATGCTA